>NC_135502.1:90785249-90910249 GCF_052857255.1 Amblyomma americanum | reverse complement strand
GCCACATTGACGAAGTGTTCATTGAAATACTCGGCTAGAGGAATTCCGGATAATTTTTTACCATCGATTGTCAATTCAGAAGTGTTTTCTCGTGTTATTTTTCTATTTAGGGCTTCGTTGAATATTTTCCAAACTTTGTCCGGACGCTCTTTTCTTGCAGTACTGAAAAGGTGGTTGTAGTAGTATTTCTTTGCTCTTCGCAATTCCGCGTTTAGTTTGTTGCGATACTTCTTAAATATTTCAAGTTTAGCTAGGTCTTTTGTCCTGAGGAAGGCTTGAAAAAGAAGGTTTTTTTCAGTTATCATTTTTATGTGTTCTGGTCCTAGCCAAGGTTTCCTTATTCTTTTCTTAAGTTTAACATTCTGATATGGAAACGACAACTCATACAGCTGACGGAATATTGACAAAAAGTCAGCGTAGGCGTCACTGCTGGAGACCTTGTAAAAAATGGATGACCAGTCCGCATGGATTATTCGTCTGCGAAATGTTTCAAGGTTCTCACTTGACAAGCATCTGTACTTTAGCCTGTTTGAGCACTGTTTTTGTCGGGCTAAATTGGTAGAATAACTTATATATATAGGACAATGGTCACTGATGTCAGTACTGATTGTACCAGCCGCTAGAACAGGTGTGTCTGTATTAATAACGAAAAGGTCGAGAAGTGTCTGAATTGTCGACGTTACACGAGTTGGCGTCGTTATGACGTTGTGGAACCCAGAAGCAAGAAACTTGTTTCCTAATTCACAAGAATGTTGACTATCAGTCAGCATGTCAATATTCATGCCACCGCCAAGTAGCAACCGATAATGGTGAACCGAGGCATATTTAAGTATTTCTTCTAGAAAATTTATGAACTCGTTGCGATTGCCAGATGGAGGGCGGTAGATGACAAGAAACATTTCAAGGCCACATATCACACACAAGCTTTCGTAATCAGCTGTGGCACGTGTAAATTCCCTTAACACCTCTGTTGATATGCATCGTTTAACATATAGTGCAACACCCCCTCCACGCATGCCTGTTCTGTTGAGGTTGTAATGGGTGTAGTCATCTAAGATCAGTACAGGGCTGCTATTTTGATACCAGGTTTCCGAGAACATGATGACGTCAAATTTGAAATGGAAGTTATTTAGGAACACAGTGACCTGATCTTCTTTACAAGCCAGAGACCGTGCATTAATATGAATAGCAGAGATGCTATTCTTCGTTTGACCGCAGTGAAGTGAAATGTCGCAGGGTAAGGCGTATTCTTTATACATGAACAGGTGAGTAAACGCTCAGTCAATCTTACATAGGTCCCTATCAGAAGCAATCCGTATGGCATCGCTCCCCTCTTCTTTTCGCGCATAGACCTTGCCGTTCCGCACCCACACAAAACGCCATCCGCGTTCAGTCTTTTTTGTGCTAGCTAGGTGCAACAGGCGTTTCAGTGCAGGACACAGGTGTTCATTTACGAAGATCCGCATTTCATTTTGTGTTTCACTTTGGATTCCGAGCTGGCTATCCTTGATTACAGTTCGACGTGCCCTTTCAAGAAATGCATCTCTTTTTTGTTTGCCTTTGAACTGCACCAGTACATTGCTTTTGCCCTCTTCTCTAGTTGGTACACGGTGACACACCTCGATGTCGGCAGGACTTATAGGCTCGCCTATAATTTCACCTATCGAAGTCACCATGTCAAAAACATTCTCATCCTGTTTCTCTTGGATGCCTCGGATTTCTACGCTGGTCCTACGAGAGTACTGCTCACACTGAACCATTCTGCTTTCAAGTCGTTTGAGTGCGGCGTCACTTTCCTGGCATTTAGATTGTAAACTTTCATTTTCCTTCCTTAGAGCAACCGTTTCTGTCCGCGCCTCAGCCAGTTGCTTCTTCATGCTCTCAAACTCGTCGCTCATGAATTGTACGCTGTCTCTCAGCGTTTTAATCTCTGCACGAAGCTCGCGCAGGTCGGAACGGTTGTCCCGGTCTGAGGACTGCGATGGGTTAGGCATTACCACTTGCTATGAGTTAGATGCACAAGCCGTACAAACAAAAGGCTCAATAAGCTCAATAGCACTGCAGAAGAAACACAAGGTTGGCAACAGCAACAGCAAAAACAAAAAAACAAAGCGACCAGCCACAGGATAGCTTCGCACCAACCTGCAGTGCAGAAATGCGCTCGATAAGTCGAAGTGCCGGCTAGCTGCCGCTGCTGCCAAGTGGTCCGTCCGTCACGCGCAGTCCTTTTATGAAGCTAGTCACCGGGAAGTCGACGAAGATGCTTCCGATAGCTTCCGGTAGAGTCAGCGCCAGCGGAAAGCTGCCGCAGCCAAGTGGGTCACGTGGATGCTAGCTGGGTATGACCACTATTCGCTATCCAACCTGCAGTGCAGAAATGCGCTCGATAAGTCGAAGTGCCGGCTAGCTGCCGCTGCTGCCAAGTGGTCCGTCCGTCACGCGCAGTCCTTTTATGAAGCTAGTCCCCGGGAAGTCGACGAAGATGCTTCCGATAGCTTCCGGTAGAGTCAGCGCCAGTGGAAAGCTGCCGCAGCCAAGTGGGTCACGTGGATGCTAGCTGGGTATGACCACTATTCGCTATCCAACCTGCAGTGCAGAAATGCGCTCGATAAGTCGAAGTGCCGGCTAGCTGCCGCTGCTGGTGCCCGGGCATCACGCTGCCGCCTTTTATTATTTGTTACCATTATGCAACAACCTCGGTTAAAATGGCAACCGCAGGTTACGATTTGCGTTATAACGCATAACGCTCTAATATAATGTCGTTGCTATGGTGGCCGCCGTCTTGGATTCTATCCGTGGAATCAGCATAACTCGGAGGCTCGAAACGAGGCCAGTAGACTAACGCTCTATAAAAACGCCTTACACAGTGATCAAGTTTTTGGGACACAGAGTGGTATAAGGCCATCCACCATAGCATTGCGCTTAACCTCTTGCACCCATACCTCATGACAAAGGCTGCTCTGGATGAGTTGGCTAGTGCATCGTAATTTAGCTGTTCAGTGACCGCGCATGAAATGTGCCCTCTCCTGGTTATCTGTATTCAGGGCTTTGTTTGTAGAGTCACGCGCACAACGTATTCATGTAGGCCCTGCTTAATTCGGACAAATCATTTCTCTACAGGGAGTCCCATAAATAACCATAAATAGGAAAAAAAAGAATATGATTATCAGTGTCCTGCAACGAGAGAATGAGATTGTTTGTTTTCCAATAAATGGTTATTCTGGGCAAGGGCGGATTCATGGGTCTTTCTTGGAGGTGGTGGTTTGGAGGTAGGAATGGATGGCTGTTATTTGAAACATGTCTTGTTTATGCGCTGTTTTTGTCGAAAAAATTGAGTTCAGAGTAGTTTTTCTCTTGAAAATTTCTCGCTTCCCCCCCCCCCCCCCCCCCCCTCCCCGCTCCCATTAAACCCAGCCCAGCTTTGGGACATCCTATGGAAGCAGTTTTGCTGGCTGACCTCTTAACTGCCCGTTTGTGGTGTGTTTGCATTGATAAACAGAAAAAAGAAATTGAGAAAATAAGCATGTAGTGGATTCGTATTCTGACGCAAAACAGGCAAGAGTCCGTCCATACCCGGAATATCCCCATACGAACTCTGCAAAATGATACTGCCGGCGGGTCAGCAGGCAGATTGTGTTTTTAAATGCGAACGGCTCAACTTTCCCGCAGAGACTTTGTACGTGATGGAGCGCTTTTTGTGTGGTTGTTTATGTACTATATGGCGAGGAGGTGAAATATAGTTTTTAGGTGCGATTTCGTAAGCGTTTGATTGAAGACTACACAAAGTGACGAGACCTGTGGGGCCAGAAAATTTAGACTGGTATTTCAATAACGCCATCTATTGACGTATACGCGTGCACGTTTTTTATCGAGAGAAGAAGACGCGCAGGCGATTGCCTCGAACAATGGCGGCCATTGCTTTTTCGCCTTTAGCAACAGCGGGCAAGCATGAGGGACGGGAGAAGGAGGCGCAGTGTACTGAGGCTTCAATGGCAAACTTAGCTCCGCGAAAGAACGAAAGTCACAGCGCTTTAACGATACCGGCCTATAAGTCACGTGACCACAGTTGGCTCTTTCCAGGCACCCACGTGGGTAACTATGCTAACTGGCCATAAGACGGTGGCAGAGTTTTCCGTGACGACATATTGCCCCAATTGGGACGACGACGCTAAACCTTTTTAAGGTGACAATGAGAAAAAACTCTATGCATATCTTGTTTTTGCTTTTTCTGGCTCTTTCCTGAACGTTTGCTCCGCAGCGAAAGGACGAGTTTATTGCAACGAAAACTGCAGTTAACAATGCAAGTTTGTTTTCTTTCCCACCAAGCGATTGAATTTCGTGACGTCACCTGTAATAAGCGCTCTGTGATCATCGACCCAAAGTGCGCAGTAGTTTTGTCAAGCCTCAGAGATCCGCGTATTAAAAAAAAGTTTTGACGTCATCGCCTTTTTTTGTTTTTCATAATGGCCGGTGATATAGCGTTGACAGCATTTCATTTTTTCTTTAGCTTTCCTTCCCAGATGATTAACTATCGTTGTTGAAAGAAATTATCTTCGTTGTGATCAGAGCACGGTAACCAATCGATATCACTTTAGTCCAGCTTCGAATTGCCCCTTACACGCCTTTAAAATCCCTGGGAGATTCTCTCTGCTCTAAAAGAAAGGTTTGAGTACACATACTGCTGATAATGACAAGTGTTATGAGCCTATATTAAGTACTTCCATTACATTATGGTTCAAGTGCGAGACGCTACCGGGGCCGCACAGCAGACAGTGCCGCCTATCCAGCATAGCCGCAGTGGTTCGGGAGGAAATCTAAATCTGGCATACACCAGGCGCGTTCCATGCTTCGCTGCTTTCCCAGGGCCGCGACTCAAGAAGCCATATGCGGCGCCCGAGGGGCAGGAAAATCAAACTTCGCGCATAGATTAATGAACCAACTTATGCACTTCCGAAGTTCGCCCGCTCTCTTTTTTTGCTAAAAGCGATAAGAAGGTTAATGCGCAAAACTTTCTCCGGCGGAATGTTGAAGAAACGTGTAAAAGCTGAAGGAATAAAACGAACAAGAGCCTGAAGCCTTCTGCACCGAATAATAATGTAAATTGAAAACAAAAAAGATGGGGCGTTTCAGAATGTTGGACGAAGAAAAAATAATTAAAAATTAATGCAAACGGAGCGTAGGCTGAGTTTTGGGGGGAGAGGTGGGCTAGAGCGAGTGAATTCGACAGCAGCAGCCTGGGGTATTTAGGCTGGAAGAAGCAAGGCCGTGGGCGCAAGCATTGCTTCGGGCGCAGCCAGCTGCTTGCGCCGCGATGCGTACGGCCGCTCTGTTCGTGCGCTGCGGGACAGGCGCAAGTTTTTTTTGAAAAGCGAAACGAAAGGAAAAGTGATTTGCGGAAGAAGCGACGGGCGGTGGGGGCGGCCTGCGATAAAAGTTTCACCGGATGATCTTTCGAAATCGATTAGTATTCATTATGATAATTCCAGCCAGCGGCCGCAGCCGGTTTTTCTTCCTCCATCTGCGCCGGGTTCATATATAGAGTCCGTGAGCCCGCGGCGTGGGCGTGAGCAGCGCCGGATATATACGCAGAAGTGTTCTTGCTTAAATGGCTTCTTATTTTCTTTTTGATTTTTTTTGTTTCATGCGTCAAGCTGGAAGGGAACAAGTTTGAGCTAGACAGAATCGGGCGCCGCCGTCGGCCGAATGGGCAGAGGAAAACTGCGCGTAATGACGTATGCAAATAATAAGCGCGCGGCCGTACCGACCCCCTTTCCGAAGAGAATCTATTCATTCAGGCACAACAAACCCTTCGATCGCGTATAAGTCCTTACCTCTCTTCTCTCGAGTTCCCGGCTGCCGGGGACGCTGCAAAAGCAACAAATGGCGTCAAAAAATAGAACGAAGCTGAGTGTCGTGTCGAGGTCTCTCTTTTCTTCTCGCCCGCTCACTTCTCTCACTCCTTCACTTCTCCATCTGTTCGCGCCAGCATGCAAATATTGAAGGACTTTTGGCTTCGGCTTTTGTAAGCGGAGCACAAAATGAGATGCGAAGCCTACTGGCAATTAGATGATCAAAATGGGCAGAAAAGTACGCACTACACATTTGCGCGGGAGCTATTTTTTCTTATATTGCATGTGTAGTTCTTTGAAGCGGTTGCGATGTCGTTCCATTTTTCAGGCTGTTTTCTTCCTTTTTTTTATCTGAAAAACCCAACATGGCTTCCGAAAAAGAACGTTAATGTGAGGCTAGGCTTAGACTTTTTGTTCATGCCTTGCATTCTTCAACTGATCGAAACACTCTGGTTGGCGCGCTGCCTTTGCACTTCAAAAAAGCTTTTATTAAAGTATCGCAAGGTCACTTACTAGTCACGGTTTGAGCCACTAACCTTCATTCGTCAATGCTGAACGAGTTCGAGGATTCGCGAGTAGTGACCGATCGACAAAACTTAACGTCAACTCACGTTCATACCCCTGTTCTTACTGGGGTGCCCAAAAGTACTGTTCATGGTCACCGCCCTTATCTTACAAGATAATGGCGTATAGATTCATATTAATATAATAATATTTACTATTTCTTTCATAACGATTCTCTTCTAAAATTCGCGTTTTCGTTGATTATTGCGTGAAATACTAGTCTATAGATAATAAATTCCATGTTTCTACCCTACCAGGGCATGCATTTATGACTAATGCAAATATCTTGATCTTGATATTGGTAAGGACTTAACTAGTAGTCGTCATATTAGGTATCCCCACTTCTTGTGATCGCGTTTTAGGCTTTCTGCCCAGCAGGTTGGTACTGGTGTAGAAGCGACTGTGGAATACGAAGCATTAGTTCCCGCATTGAAACTTTCTGTTATGCGCTCCAATCTGTATTGGAAATCCCTCAAGAATGCACAGTGCTTTTGTCTAATATAAAAATTGCGGTTGCGTCTTCCTCTTTTACAAGTTTTCACCAATGTGAGAAATGGCTAACTTCGGGCTTATTAATTTACATTGTGTTGTTACTATTCGAACAGTAACAACATAAATGAAACGGAAGAATGGAAACTGTGATCATAGCTTGCTAATCTTGTTATAATTTCTAAGCACCTTTTCTTTTTAGTTTAGTGCGGTAATTAATTTGAAAAGCTTTATCTTGGCTACTAAATAGTTGTGTACGCGCTTTGCTGTTTGCACAGTTCTATGTTTTGTTCTGTGGTTGCAGGTTAGATTTTATCAATGTTATTGTCATTTTCCTGGGCCTTTATTTTTTCTGCTTTTGTGCGTATGTTCATTTTGAAAAGTGCTTCCTTGCTAAGTAGTTAAATTTCTGTTTTCGTGTTTAGCTGCCGTTGTCATGATTTGTAATCTGGGTGTAGTCCTCGTCAGGAAGTTTGATTTGTATGTCTCTTTTTGCCTCTCTTTGGGGGCATTTTCTAACTATATATGGCCATATACAATATTATACCGTACCGTACCGTACCATACCATACCATACCATACCATACCATACTGTACTATACTATACTATGTACTATGCTATACCATTCGATACTACTGTCCTGTAAAGTATTGCACGCTAGGGAATTTTGCAAGGGGAGAACTTTTGCTAAGTTCCATGACGAAAAAAACCAACAATGGGGCTATTGAGCGATTTTTTAAATCCATACTAGTCCGAACAAAATACATGTGAGAAATAAGGATGCCCTTCGAGTCCGCAGCTCTTTTTTTCTGTCTAGATCTCTAGGTCATATTAAGAACACGTTCATTAGCCCCGTGAGCATTAACTGCAGTATATGTCTGAAGGAAAGGGTTGCGAATTGTTTATCAAAGAAGGAGTGAATTAAAGTAGCTAAAGAAGATATCGTCTCATATATCGTTGGACACCTGAGCCGCGCCGTAAGGGAAGGGATAAAGGAGGGAGTGAAAGAAGAAAGGAGGAGAGAGACTGCTTCTAGGCAGAATAAATTTATTTTAATTTGCTTTTAATTAAGGTGCTCAAGCTGTCCACAGCAATATAAATTTTTTGCGAAATCGCTGCGTTTGTAATGGTAGTAACCTTGCGACACGCTCGACAGGTGCAGTATTTCTGTTGCGACTTTGGAGACATTTTCTTTTTAAACCTTGGGAGGAACGAAGAATTGGGCATACACCGTATCTAAAGAGCGAACTTGCAAAGGCATGTAGGTCGCTCAAACAGCTGTTGAAACATTTGAGACGAGCCACTAAAAGTGTCAGTAACTAAAGCATCATATGGAAGACAAACTTTGGGAGAGTAGAGTAAGCATAGTTGAGTTTTAAAGCATTGCATGAAATTGAGAAAAGATATCGAGACACACATACGCCCTGTTCAATGCGGATTTTCGAAAACGCGCCCCGACTGCTGTTAAGAAAGGTCCATTCATTTCTGCGCACGGTCAAACGCATTCTTGGTACGGAAGAATTTTAGACGTTATCGTGGAAAGGTCCTGTCAACGCTGGAAGACGTTAAGTCTTCCGATAACGCGAACTTCAGCTACTTTTGACGCCATACAAAGTGCTGTTGCTACGAGATATTACTTGGAAGGAAGTGCGCCTTTGAGGTTGAGAAGGAGCGCAAAGTCGTACGAGCACTGGAGGCGAGATAATCTAACACCATGTCTAAGGCCGCATAAAATTATGCAGCTCAAAAGCGCCAAGTAATAGCTAACTTCAGAAGCAGCGATATGGTCGAGCAACACTGGCATAGCTCAGTCTCTTGTCTTAATTTTTATACTTTACGTTCTACTGCGCTGTGCATCACAGTCTATAAATGTACTTCTTAGGTTTCTTTTATACTAGAGGCATTCTTGCTTGCATTGTTTCGTTTTTAGACACGGGAACAGCATATGTTTTAACACGTGGCGTATGCAAATAAAAACAACCTTTTTGTTTGCAGTTACAGATAAATATATACGTGTAAAAGAAAACAAAGTTCCACCAGGCAGGAAAGTCAAGCAGAAAAGCCTTCGCCACGCGTGTTGCATCAGGCTCAGCGTCGAAGCGTGGGGCCGCGTCGTTCGTCATAGCAGCGCAGTTAAATCATCGCGCGGAGATGGCGAAAAGACGAAGCTGCGCGGGGCGAGGCGCCGATCGACGCTGCCAGCGGATGACGGAGGGACGACGACGCTGACGACCGGATAGAAAATAACAAAACGGAACAAAGGCTCGCAGTGTACCGGAGAGGAACGAAGGCTAAAGAAAAAAAAAGTTTTTCCCGCTCCTGCATAGCGAGCAACCATGGAAGGGAAAAAAGATGACGCGGCGGCAAAGGGGAGGGGGAGCCGGAATCGGCGCGCGCAAAATGGATTTTTAATATCCTGCTCCAAACATTTAGATTGATAAACCTTGAGAGTGCCTGCGCCGCTTATCTCTGTCCTTGGCTCGGTTACGCGCGAGCTTTGATCCGTGATTTGGGTTTTGCTCAGTCGTCCGTCGTGCTCGTGTACCATGGAGTATATTAGGGTAAAAATGTAGTTTCACTTTCGTGGTCATTATTTCATAGTTGACGCGTTTCGAAGACAGGATCTAGTTGCGTTAGAGTGCTTTGTAACTACTCTTGATCCTGACGTCTTCCGTGTGCAGTGCTGCCGAAACTATCACAGCGAGCGAAGCATACGGGTAATGCCTTTTTGGTAGTGCTTGAAAATAGAGGGCGAAAATGTTTTGCCTTCTCTTCGTCCTATTCGTGTCACTGGCCGTGTAAGCAGCATTTCAGTGGCGATATTAACTTACCTGTTATTTTAATGGCACTCGTCCGCCCAAATTTATGTACACATTCTTGCGCGACAAGTTGAGATACTTCCTCCGTAATAATATGCTCTGGGGAGACATCAGACTCTGCCATGCTGTGCACCCAGCTCGCATGACGATGTTGGCGATGATGAAGACCTCATGCAAACACGATAAATCGGCAACTATTACGTTTCAGAGCAAGTAAGGGAATAATAATATTATAATAATAATAATTGGTTTTGGGGGAAATGAAATGGCGCAGTATCTGTCTCATATAACGTTGCACACCTGAACCGCGCCGTAAGGGAAGAGATAAAGGAAGGCATAAAAACGCAGCCGCCGTGGTCGGGTTCGAACCCGGAAACTCTGGAAAGAACGTTTTCGCATTGCTAACGTTTTAGTAGTAGCATGTACTGAGTTGTCTCAGTTACGTTTCAGTCAATAAGCGATAGCCAAGTTATTACATGAAATATAGGCAGCGTAATTAAGGCGTTAATTTATTCTCATTTGGCTACATTATGCAAAGTCAACAGCCCCTTAATCTGACCAGGAAATATTGGAAATTGGTTTTGAGGAAAGGACATGACGCAGTAGCAGTCTCACTTATCTCAGTGGACACCCAAACCGCGCCGTAAAGGAAGGAATAAAGGAGGGAGTCAAAGATGAAAGGGAAAAGAGTTGCCGTATAGTGGAGGTCTCCGCATAATTTCGACCACCTGGGGATCTTCAGCATGCACTGACATCACACAGCACACGGGCGCCTTTTGCACCGCGGCGGCCCCAGATTGTAATGCATTTTAATTACGGTGGATTGAGAGCTGATAAGGTTAATTCAGTGTGGGTTGTTGTGGATCACGGTAGATGAGGAGTGCATTGTGTGGGATTAAGATCAATTAAGAAAATTATGGTCATTGAAAGGGTTACATTTGATTAAATTGCAGTTGAGTGGATTAAGTTGGATTACGGTAGATTGTGGTGAAGTGATAGTGGATTAAATTCGAATGAGACGCAGTACGGTGTAAGAAGTCAGATTACGGTGGATGGCCGTGAATTAGAGTGGATTGCATTTCATGAAGTTGGATTACAGTGGATTCGTTGATCACTGGTAGATTCTGGCTGACTGCGCTGAATAAAGAGTGCATTACGTGAGATTAAGTTTAATTAGGTTGGATTAAGAGTGAAATGAAAATGAACATCGGCACATTGGTTTTTCAGTGAAGGAAATGACGCATTAACTATCTCATTTATCCCGGTGGACACCCGAACCGCGCCGTAAGAGAAGGAATAAAGGAGGGAGCGAAAGAAGAAAGGAAGAAAGATATGCCGTAGTGAACGTCTCCGTAATAATTTCGACCACCTGGGAATCTTTAACGTGCACTGGCGGATCGCTTTGAATTAAGTTTTAGTACGGTTGATTGAGTTGAATTAGAGAGGATTTTTTTGGATGACGGGTATACATTACGTCGTACTGCGGTCAAGTAAGAGTCGGTTACATTGTATTGAGTTGGGTTAGGGCGGATTGCAATATATTAATGGTGTGTTTTGGTGGATTTCATAGGAATAAGAGTTAATTTAATGGGATTACGTTGTATTAGGGATATTCGGCTGCATTAAGTGTGGATTACAGTAGATTTTCGGGTTGATTAAAAAGAAGGCCATGCTTTCTCCTTCACAGTATGTAAGTAATCTTAAGTGACCCCGAACAGGTGTTTGCAATGGCCAAAAGGTGTTTGCAGTGATTTGGAAAATGGCCAAGCAGTCCTTAGTGTGGTCAACTGCTTGCTAGCGCGTTCAAACCTTGCTCTTGCAGGGCGTGACCTGTCATTTTAAAAGCCCCTTTAACGTGAACTGACATCGAGTACAAGGGCGATCTTCGCGCTTCGCCTTCATCAAAAGGAGGCCACCGCGGCTTGGAGTGGACCGACGTCTTCGACTCAGCAGCCGAACGCCGAACTCGTAAGACACCTCAGCGGTTCACGTGCGCCGGAGGCGGGTGAGCACAGAACGAACATTGTCACGGCGCTGCTGAGAGGGGGACAGAAAAACTTTATTGCAGCGAAGAAATTCGGGACACGCAGGCCCATGGGTTCCCGCACGACCCCACTGCACTCTAGTGTTTATGTTCCTAAGGACCATAACACTGGCGGCCCAACCGGCGGCGATGGTCTGCACGCCCATGTCCTCCGAGCGCAGCGGGTTCTCCCAGTCCTCCCAGGTCTTGAGGTACCCTAAGCCCCGCGGGGAAGGGTCCGCCGGACAGAAGGGGAGGATGTGGAGGGAAGAGGCGATGGGTTCTGGGCATAGGGTGCACGCAGGAGTGTGGAAGGAGGGGTGATGGTATATAGGGTAAGGGGTGAAGGGAGAGTGTCTGTACACTCTAAACAGAAAGGAGTAAAAACAGTCAAACGTCCTCTAGTGCGATCCCTTCTATTAGAGGGTGTGCGCTAGAGGTGAGCCTACTCCCTTATAGGCGTATTTGTGTTTAGAGTGTAGTCTGCGCCAGAGTGTTGTGCGTTTATTATCTAGAGAAGGGCGGGGAGGGGGGGGGGGTAGAGCTGGCACGAGGCTCTGTAGGCTTGCGTCAGCTCGCTGAATGAGTGTATGCTCTGCTTCGTCAACCCCCGATCTCAGGCCACCTGAGACCGGTTTAGAGAACCTTGGGCTAATAGGTTGGCGGCCTAGTTTCCGGGATTCCCGGAGTGCGCAGGCATCCACAGACTCTAAAACTGCGATTCTAAATTTTGCGCGAGGCCGAGTTCATGTGCCTGCTTTTGGCATCCTGCCATGGGCTCGCCCGATGCACCTCATGCACCCGCCAAGTGAAGCGCTGTCCACGCACAGTCCTTTTGGCACGAGAAGGTCCTCAAGTTCGAGCCAAAACATTTCTTACACCCTAAAGAACCCGTTGTAATTCCTCCTCCTCCCCGCCGCCCCACTCCCTCCTTAATGAAGCAGAAACACAAGCATCATACACTCATGCGTGACGTCAGCATTGAAATCAAATGCAACAAATGCAAGAGTACAATGCGGACAAGCTACAAAGCACGCATCATCCACATTGCCACAGCTGTAATCACGATTAATTATTGTTTTTTTTTCCTTACCTTTGGTATAACCTCTCGCTTCAATAGAACGGATGCAACGCAACGTCGTTAACTTGTACAATGAATCTCCCTGGCGTCTTTCTAATCGGTACAAGCGGTACCCTAATGGGATTATTCGCAGTGAAGGAAGTATTTTATAGGCGCACGCGTAAGTATGCTGCAGCAGAACGTGAAAGCGATGCTGGGGGCCATATAAATACAACTTATCTTACGTAAGAGCGATACGTGACTGGCCAGCTCACGAGCGCTGACCCGTTCAACCGGAAGATCGTCCAAATGTGATAGCCAACAATTCAATAACAAAAATGCTGATCACGAAGTGCGCTTACGTAAGAATAGATTTGAGATAACAACCCTTGATTTCTATAGGATCGGCAGACCCCCAGTAACGAAGATTAACTATACCTCTGTAGGAAGCAGTGGCGGGTGTGTAACCATTTTCGTTGAGTATGCTCACCGAAGGAAGAAACGAGAAGGTGATTTAAAGAGCGGTCGTTCCACGCAAACTAAGGCAGCGTTTTCTCGACCACCATGGATTTCATCGCTGAAAATCTCACAGGTTCTCCACACTTGAAGATTACTCTATTTTTAAAAAATTATTTTCACGTCCTGAACACACTTCTATTTTCTAATACAAAGGGTAAATCTTGGACTGAAGAATATTTTCTTATACAGTATTGCGGATAGTAAAATGGGCTTAAAGGAGCTTGTGGAACGTCCAAAATTTGAGTGGACGTTCAAAAACATTTCATTACAAATTTGCTTAAAACACAGGGTGTGTGGCGCAAAAAAAATAATTGCGGTTTCTGAATTTTTTTGGTTTACTGAGTTTAACGTCCCAAAGCGACTCAGGCTATGAGGGAAGCCGTACTGAAGGGCTCCGGAAATTTTGACCACCTGGGGTTCTTTAACGTGCGCTGACATCGCACAGTACACATACCTTTAGAATTTTTTTGTTGACAGAACAAGAACGCAGAAATGCGAATGTCTTAGATAGAGTTAGAGTGCATAAAACAGAGGACATAAAGGAAATATTCCTGGTTGAGAATAACCAACAGGATCTCGAGGAACAAATGCGAAACATTCTACATGTAGCGAAAATGCGCCCTTTGAGGAGAAAAAAGCTTGCACTGGTGGTCCGTGGAAAAATATACAATAAATACTGTTAGACAGCTTATCCACTTGTCCTGCATATAAGGCAGGTTTCGAAAGGCTATTGCGTTTTAAACGCGAGCAATAAATTTTTAACGTTTGACCTCAACACTCGCATGCGGAGCGCTCCCCATTAAGCAGACGGCGCTGTGGAGATTGCAGACGAAATCCGACGGAGCCGTTCATCGTCTGCCTCGCATTTGAAGTTTGCAAGGGACGACGATAAACGCAAAATAAAGTCCTCTTTTGTTTGAATTGGCGGTCTTTGGTGTCTTGATCTGGGGAAAAATATCTGTTCTGCCTTATTTAACGGGCGCGGGCGAATTCCACGTAGCGATTGATGTCTGCTAATGTCTTGCGCATCATTACAAAGAAATAACACGCAATCAAACACTGGTGTCTTCACTCCTTTAATGCTATACACCAGCGACATACTTATAGGCCAAAATAGTACTTCAGCTCATTTAGCGAGCGGTGTACGGTCAGGGTTCGTGTTCCGCCTGCGCCGCTGTCTAACAGGCTACCGGTGGCGTGTCGAGGCCGCGTTATCACTGTCCCCAATATTCTCGTATATATACGTCAGACCTAATTAAAGCACGAAGGCCTAATGCGCGCTGTTAACAGGCTTGTTCTGACGTCTGACGAAGTGCTCGGACGGACACTAATTGATGTTCGCCCAGCGCTCCTAATGGAAGTGCAATCAGTCCTTGGTGCGCCGCCTCCGACGAACCTCAGGTCGGCCCGTTCGGCTTCGCAGCCTGCGCAGACTCAAACCTTCAGCTCGGCACCGTTCAACTACTGCCGGAGCACGGCCTCTCGGCGGCAGATCAACGCGCATGTAGTACCTGTAGGAAGCTCGTTCAGATGGAGTAATCACGCGCTGACCCGCCTAATGTTCGCCGCCTGAAACGACTCCGCCCGCTTTTTGACCTGATGAATGGCGCATCGAAGAGGCCGCGTGACTGAAACAATGGGCGGCCGTGGCGTGCGCTCGCTTAAGCGCCGCTGCTACTGTCGCCCAGCCACTCTGTCATTCCTTGGGCCTCCGAACAAAGTTCTACTCCCGCGAGACTTCCTCGTGTGCGGGTCTGCAGGTCCTGGTCTGTGGCCAGCGTGTACGGGTTGCGAACGGAGTGTGTAGAGTATCTGAAGGAAGCTACAAAATGATGCAAAAGTGGCACGACACACCTCTGTGTATACGCTTTCACTTATAACACTTTCTACTGTAATTATATACCTCTTCACTTCTTTTGCGACTTGTGGGCCGTCAGCTCTTGGAAGCAACTCGACTCGAGAGAACATATTCAGCAGGAAATGACGACGAATACATTGTTAGCCCGCCATAGGGGATCTCAGGTATGGAGGAAAAGAAAAAGAACAAAAGGCAGGAGCGCACAAGTCGGCAAGAAGTGTCTATTCGACAGCCAGTAAACTTCGTAAAACTGCCCAAAAGGCGTTTTCATAAATGCCTGTTCTTTTGTCACTTCTCGTTCTGGTAATTTTTACTATTTGTACTTTTTTAGAGATGCGTAACGCTTGTATAATCTTGCGGCGTTTGTCGCATGTTAATAGCAGGAACATGTTTTGGTTTGGTTTATTTGGTTATGGTTTATGGGCGTTTAACATCCCAAAGCGACTCAGGCTATGATTGACGCCGCGTTGAAGGGCTCCGGATGATTTCGACCATCTGTGGTTCCATAACGTGCATTGACATCACACAGTGCACGGGCCTCTAGCATTTCGCCTCCATTGAAATGCGACCGCCGCGGCCGGGATCGAACCCGCGTCTTACGGTTCGGCAGCTGAGCACCATAACCACTTCACGTCACGTGATGTGGGAAATGGAAACAAACGAGACTTTGAATGAGGGTGACCTTCGCAACCTGGAGAAATAAAATAAATATTGCACCGACTGGGCTTCGAACCCGCGGCGGCGCGAACGGATCCGCTTCGCTGGCCACTGCACGAGAGCACTGTTATCGCCGCAGCCGATCACGCCTCGTGTTGTTGTTGTTGTTCCAAAATCGATGGCACATACCCACGGTTGGAGATTAGCCAGAGTTTGGTGCAGATCCAAAGAGGAAAAACTCTTACAGGTTTATCTCAAGCGGCTCATAAATATAGAGGAATCTGAGAGAAAAAAATATCACGAATTTTGAGAGATCTTCAGGAAATCGGATTGAAAATCGAGGACACAAAGCGGGGTGGGTTCAATAACTAAATCTTAAAGGATCAGTCAGAAATACAATAATTCTGAGAGAAAAGTAAAGGCATCGAGAAGTTAACAGAAAAGCGCCCGGTTTCAATGATGCACTTGTGTGACACACCTGCCAAATGGCGGGCCCTTTGGCGGTTGCACCGAAGAAGAGGAGGACGGAAGAGTAAACGGCAGCCCTAATTGAGCGAGAGGATTTTCCAAAAATTAAATTCTCTGCCGTGCAAACCGCCGCCAGTAGAGGATGAAATGATCTACCGTTTCAACGTCCCCGCATGACGCACATAGATTCGACGGCGTGAAGCCAGAATGGCATTAATATAGATTGATACGAGGAATCCTGCAGCGCAACAGCGTCATGGTGTGGAGGTCGCCCAGGAAAGCGACCACGGCCACATTTATTGAGGGCTGCCGGAGAAGAGATAGCAGCGGTCCGGCAGAGTCCGGCCATGGCCAAGGTCCCGAGCGTTCTCCCCAGCGGGTGCTGAGCAAACTTCGGCCTCTTCGACATTTCGCTAGTGCCGGCCGCGTAGGTCGCTACAGGGCTCCCCCCCCCCCCCCCCCCCCCCCCCCCCCCCCCCTCCTAGACGAGTAGTCAAAAGGTCCGTGCTAGGCGTCCGGGGTCCGAAGACCAGGCTCAGGCGGGTGACCCTGACTGTGGCGTTGCGGCCGAGTTTTCGGGGGGCGTCGAGGGACGGTTAGGGGCCGGTGAAGGAGGTGAGGCAAGCTGCTAAGTGTACCCAGCGCCAGAGGTTCTGGGGCAGCAGCTGCCGGCTCGCGCCTGAGGTGCAGCGCAGCAGAGATTGCCAGGTGTGTCGGGGGGTCCCGAGAGCCGTGCAACTGTTGCCGGTCCGAGCTGTCCGGTGATCAGACGGGTGGCTCCGGGACGCGCAGCGAGGTGCGAGGCGGATAAATGGCTGTGGTGGACTGCATGAGGCTGCTGGCACGCGCGCACAGCCAGCCGTGGACTGATTGGCTTCAACATGGCAGCCGACCACACGAGTGGTGCCCTTGTCAAAGGCTCCGAGCCGGTCACGAAGAGGAACACTGGTGAGGTAGCGGCAATCGGAGGTGGCTTTGGCACCACGACAACAATCGGGGGCACGTCCGCTGGCCTGGTGAGTATAGGCAGCTCTCTAGACGGCGGCTGATGAAACTGTAGCGTGGGTGGAACCTGAATCTGCAGTGGGTGAGTGGTCGTGTGCGGTGGAATCCCGTTGAACCTGCGGTTGGCGGTGGCCGAGCCACTGGTGTCAGGCTTCTTTGAAGACGCGAACAACGGTGGGGAGCAAGAAGGGCCCAAATCGGTGCCCTGGTATGGCTTGAGGGCAGGCGCTAGTACCGGTTCAGGGGCCTTGGCAGGCAAAGTAGAGCGGGTGACAATCGCCATGATTGGTACTGCTGTCACCGGGTCGGCCTTCCTAACCTGCGTCGTGGGACTCAGTGCTTTGCGGGCCTTTGAAAGGGCTGGGGGTGTGGCT
Source organism: Amblyomma americanum (assembly GCF_052857255.1). Classification (NCBI taxonomy): domain Eukaryota; kingdom Metazoa; phylum Arthropoda; class Arachnida; order Ixodida; family Ixodidae; genus Amblyomma; species Amblyomma americanum. The sequence continues at coordinate 90,892,563 of NC_135502.1, read as the reverse complement.
AGCGGGCTCGGGATTTGCCGAGAGCTCTTTAGCATCAGCTGGTCGCGGCATCGACGTCGTTGCAGAGGCCTGTTGAGCTGGTGGCTGTTCTGACGAGGCAGACGGGGACGCCGAAAACCACGAGGCGCATGCTGCTGCAGAGCGTTCCTCAGGAGCGCTGTCGTCAGGAGGCAGAGTGGGCCGCGCCGAAGGCAGGGACGGAGGTGCCGACGAACTGTGCGTGGAAGGCGACGGGGATCCACAGGTCGAAGAACCAGTCGAAGAGATGGGGCGCTCGGCGAGAGGTACCTCATCCGGCAAGAGCGCGAGAGTACACACGGGAGTGTGCGAGTGTGCGAGCAAGGCTGAGCTGGAGCCGCTGTCGGGTGGGTGCTGTCAGCTGTACTGGCTGCTGGTGCCCCACTATGTGGCGGATTGCTGGGAGCGGGGTGGTGGAGTGGAGCGCCGTAAAAACGAAAAAAAAAGCGTCTTTCAGTTCATCGAAGAGGTGGTCGTCCGGCAGCGGAAAGTCAAGCTGGTCAAAGATGTTGGCGGGCAACTTCCACTTGACGAGGAGGAACCGCGAAATCTGGGACGACACGAAGTTGAGGTATAGCTGGGGCGGGGGGGGGGGGGGGACCAAGCAATAGGGCTGTGCTGGCGGAATGGCCACAGCTGAACTCGGGACGGGTGCTGGGGAGGGATCGGGCGCCACTCGTCTTGCGGTAGTTCCATGGCGAGGCATGATCTCAAAGGTACAGCTGCGGTGCACGCTCCGGTTGTGGGGGCGCTCGGGCTGTCCGAGGTCACCACAACGTGGAGGTCGTCTAGGAAGGCGACCGCGGCCACATTTATTGAGGGCTGCCAGAGAAGAGATAGCAGCGGTGCGGCGGCGGCGGCAGCGTCAGGCCCTGGCCAAGGACCCGAGCTGCTGCTGTTGTTGCCTCGCTGAGCGCGTGCTGGCGAAACTGCGGCCTCCTCGGCATTGCGCTAGTGCCGGCCGCGTGGGTCGCTATACAATGAAACCTCACATTGTCTTGACGCGCAAGAACGTATGTTCCATGGAAATTTTAAATGTTCGAAATCCGCTGTACCAAGGATGGGCTCATGGCTCAGGTACTGGTGTATTTGGTAACGTTCCCAACGGGACGTGATCACCAGGGTGAGGTTCGCAACGACATGGGCAACAGGCCCATTGATGGCTGATTTCGCTAAGAAATCGGCCATCAAATTTAAGTAATGCCATAGTGCCCTGGGATCCACTGAAAAAGCACCCCTTGGACATGAAGTGGCACTAAGTACATTGGGAATGGGTAAAAGAGACTAGTTGCTGCACTTTGAAGTGCTGCCAAGACTGAGAGACAGTCCAAGAGAATGATATTTTGAGAAATATTTGGGGGAACATTTTGAAGGGTCAAACCAATAGCGAGAAATTCAGCAGCAAAAAATGGTGAATATTCAGGAACCCGGATAGAATAACTCCAATCTAGTTTGTGGGAATAAACACATACTGCTGACTTTTCGCCTTATTGAGAGGCATCTGTGCAAATAGCAGCATCGCTCGGATATTGGAACAGATATTCCTCCAGGAGACCGTTTAGCACATTGGCAGATATGTGCCTCGAATATAACGACAGCGTATGGTCGAAGTTAACAGCTGATGCAGCCTGCACATTGCTAACGCATTGCACGGACCTAAGCGAGACTGCAATTCTATACAACAGGTGCTCAGTAAACACAAATTGAGGCAGTTAGTAAAGCGGCCAATGATTATCTAGGAACAAAGCTGGGTTAGTCAAAAAATTGGCAGTGGCTTAGCTCCGCTATGCAAGGATATGCGTAGCGAGATCTGCACTTCCCCCTGGTCTAATTGCGTGGTAAGTTATACGACGAGCCTTTACAACCTCCCCTTCAGTTGTTGATGATGACGTTGTTGCCATTGCTTCATTTTGATTTTCTTGCGAAGGAACCATGCGAGCTGCTATGCGCCGCTTGTTACACTCCGCCTCTTGGCGTCTCCGCGATTGGCAAGACGTTCTTCTCTTGGCTCAGGCGTCTCCGCCGCTCGTTTATCCTTCTCTGCAGAGTGGCCAAGTGCCAGGTGACGACTTCTGGGTACGAAGAATTGCTCTTCTCCTGACGATAACGCTGCATAGCGGCGGCTGGAGTCTTCTTTTCGTCACCCATACGAAGCGATTGTGATACACCGAGTCATATCACCTCAGCTTATATACACACAGCCGCACATACGCAGTTTATCCACACGACCCCACACGGGGCCGCCGCAGCGGCGGCGAACTCTGACGTCATGCGCCGCGCAACTGCTGCTTCTCTCTGGTTTCGCGCATGCGCACTATCGGCCTCCCAGGCTCACGGCGAAATGCTCGACTGGGTAGCGCAGTGTAGCTCTCGCTACAAAAAAATTGGAGGAGCCACTCCAGGCATAGGTTCAAGTCCCCGTAAGAAGGTGCGCACTGTGAGAAGCTGGAAGCGAGTTTTCAAGTACCGTATGCGAGCTTCCAGAAAGAAGACACAATGTGCCACTGATTTTGGTAAAGCCAGACAAAGCCGTAGAGCGCGCCTCTTCAAAAGAACTAGAGGTTGAATTTTGTATCTAGGACAACCGGACAAAAGAACACTACCGAACTCCAAAATTGTATGTATGTCTTATACGTATGTCTTATAGAGAAATAAGAGTGTGTGTCTGCGCATACCGAATTTCTTATTGGTGATTCGCGTCAGGCGACCGAGAGCTCGCTCACCTTTTAGGACTATACTTTTGATATGAGGTCGCCACTCTAGATGAGGGTCGTATATTACACCTAGATACTTTAAGGACTCAACTTGCGGGATTTGGGCGCCACAATACAGTAGACAGATATAAAGAGGGGACGCTAGAGGAAAAACGAGAACGGAAGATTTGTTCACGTTGAGAATTAAATGTAACTTGCCCAGCCATACTTCCTGGGCATTGAAATATAGGCCTGCAATAGCTGGTAAAATTAATGAATGTCTCTAGAAGACGCAAAAAAGGCTATGTCGTCCACGTACACATATACTTTGATGTCACCCTGAATTGGTATGTCCCGCATGTTAAAAAGTGTATGTTAAAAAGTAAAGGAGACAGAACCGATTCCTGAGGCACACCTCTAGTCTGTGAAAAGGTTTAGGCAGTAAAAGAACCGTCGGAACATAACGAACGTCTATTTTTTAGGAATTTCTGCAACCATGCAAGAACGTAAAAAGGCGGCCGAATTTCGTCAAGCTTGTTCAGTAGTATCGAATGCTCTACGCTGTCATATGCTTTAGCGATATCCAAGGTGACTAAAGCCGCGACCTCTTTCTTCTCCATTGCAAACCTAATTCAGCTTTCCAAATCTAAATGACCAGTCCAGATGGAGCACCCCCGACGAAACCATATCTGAGAAGCACTGAAGGCTTGTATTGCAAGAACGTGATCTATATGACAGCTGTGAACAATGCGTTCAATAAGTTGTATTAAATTAGGCAAGAGGGAAATCGGCCGAATTTTATCAATTACAAAGCCCTTTTTGAGATATTTGAGAAGTAAGATTATTTTCGCAATTTTCCATTCAGGAGGGAGCCAAGCTGTCTCAATGGACGCATTAACAATATGCAATACATCAGAGGGAAATTCTACCGCAAGAGACTTAAACATACCGATAGAGACCCCATCGCATCTAGGAGCTGCAGGTTTGAGGCCAGTAACTGTGAAAAATAATTCAGAGGGTGTTACCGCAATGAAGCCTGCGCGCGGAGGGGATAGGACGAATGGGACGACCAACCGCGCTTCAAAGCGCAGAGCAAGGCCTTGAGCTATCTGGTCAAGTTTTTTTGCATCCTGGGGTGGTAACACCATCGACTCTGCAACATGAGAGGACGGAGAATTACGGTTGCGTTCCATGATTGGGTACAAATATTTGCGGTTATTTGGGTTTGATAACTGTTCAAATTCGTATTGTACTTTTCATTCGCCTTACCAATGGTCCTTTTAAATGAAGCCGCGAAAAATTTGTAATTTACCCAATTCCGCGGGCAGTGGTTATGAGAGAGGCTTTTCCAGGCAGCTTTTCTAAGTCGATATGCTCTCTCACACTCATTATTCCACCACAGGGAGAGGGCTGTTTGTTTTTGACCGTAGATTGCACCGTGATCACGGAACACTCAGAGGCCACGGAATAGAGAACTTGCTGAGCACGATCCAAGTTATCAGATGATGCAATGGAGGAGAAAGAGGATTGCACAAAATTTTTTGAAAAGTGTGTGGGTTACGAAATTTTCTGGAGAAGCAGTCGCCCTGAGGGCGAAGCTACTATGACGAAAGTTATCGGAAAGTGATCACTGGAAGTACCACGATCCACTGTATACCACTAAGAAACCTGCGCGATCCGTTCGCTGCCAATGTTAATTCAATGACAGACCGAGAATCGGAACGCATGTTAGTGACTCCTGAACTGTTGCAGCAACGCACGTTCCTTGCCGACATCCATGACCAAGGAAGCTGCCCACATGCATCAGTACGAAAGCCTCAAATTACGTGATGATAATTGAAATCACCAGCAATCACCACTCTGTTGTTAGAACGCAAAAGAGCGTTTAAATGATCTGTACTGTGGACAGCTGAAGGAAAGTAAACATTAGCAGCGGTAAGGGGAGCACACTGTGGAATTGCGATATCAGCAGCCAACAGTTCGCAGTCAGCTAGGTCTTTGAATTTGGTGTGACACATGCACCCGATGAAACAATTTAGAAGAAATTAATGTAACAAGGCACCACCCCGGCCGCAATTGCGATCGGCTCGGAATACTCGGGAATTTTTTAGAGAGAATGACCTATTAGCAGCAAGCCAAGTTTCTTGGAGTAAAATTACGTGTGGGTCGAATTGTGAAACAAGGTTCTGTAAATCGTGAAAAGAAGATACGACTGAACGGCAATTCCATTGTAGTACTTTTAACCCCGCCATGGTTACTGTAAAAGCAGAGAGGCGGTGACAGCCTCCTTTAACACATCAGTTTTACGCGGATTACTGGGGAAACCTTTCTTGCTTTTGTTGTTTTTGAGGACAGACTTCGACGGAGAGGAAGCAGCTCGACGCTTCTGGGAAGGCTTCCCCATCTCAACGTCCGTAGGGCAAACGGTAGAAAGGCTGGTTTCCCCGGCACCATGCACAGGCACAGACGAGGACGCAGCAGGAATAGAAGCCAGGGGAGAGACACCAGAGAGGCTGTGGGAAGGACTAGTTGATGGAACGGGAAGACCAACAGTTGAATGAGCAGCCTGACTTGAATTGCCCTGGGATATAGCTTCACTGAAGGTAGTCAACATACTGTTCACAACACCTGCAAGCGCCTTCTGGACAGCTGACACCACAGACTTTGTCAGCAACGCCTCTTCCTCAAACCCCGATGACCTACCAAGAACCGCATAAGAATGCCTCTTCCGGTCTAATTGTGCATAAGCAGCAGCATTAGAGCACCTTCTCTGCTGAATGATGTCCTGAACATTCTACTCATTGAACGTTTAGGACACCCAGCATCATCAGCCGGATGAACGCAGCCACAGAGACTGCAACTTTGGATTACAGGCGCGAAAACAGACAGACCACAAGGTAGATAAACGGGACGGAGCGCTCCGTCCCGTTTATCTACCTTGTGGTCTGTCTGTTTTCGCGCCTGTAATCCAAAGATGTACCAACTTGCCCAGCAAGACGTTCTTTTAAGAGACTGCAAGTGGGCCCCTCAGATGTGCAGAGGTCCGCGAAATGATCCTCCCCGCATAGTCGGCAACGCGTCGCAGATTTGCAAGCTTTGCTGCTACGGCCAAAGCGCCAGCAATTCCTGCATTGCAAAGGACGAGGATGTAGCGGGTCGACTCGGTACACTATGGGTCAAACCTAGCTTAAGCTCAGACGGGCATGAAGATTCTGCAAATTATGCAATCACAGACTCTGTCGACATACGTGAGCCATTAGCATCTCTGATGCAGCGGTAAACTGACAACACGCCAACACCGGCGTCCTGAAAGGCGTCAAGTAGTTCCTGAGGAGCAGTTGATAGGTCCATGCCGCGGATGATACCTTTAAAACATGCGAGTTGCTCTGGAATGAAGGAAATGATCTGGAAATGATGCGAAGAATGTGCAATACAGCAACTCCGACACGCACTGCACATCCGAAGATCAGCACAGAATGCCCCTACGGCCAAAAGGGGCGCACTTCAGAGATGTCCAGGTGGCGGCTGGTAACAGCCTTCAGCTGCTCCTGCATCATTTTAGAATTTTTCCAATTTAGGGCCCCTGCTCCAATGGGTACGAGCGCCACTGGGATATCACTGACGCCATTCCGTCTGAAATTAAGAATCCAAGGGCAAACTTTGGGCCGACAGGCTGGTGAACCAGGGAGCCGGACCCCCACCCGGGGAAGCTAAAGACATTTCTCGAGGCCTAAGGTTACATTAAGCCTAACTCTCGGTAAGCAATAAATAAATAAAAAACAACTGTCCAAAACCCCAACACGTGGAACTGCCTCACCGTAGAAGGGAGTGAACGCGGAAGCGCTGCGCAAGAGCTAGTAAGGTACTCGACAAAACAACTTAATAAATGAAACAAAATTAATACCTGATTTTTGCAAAGAGTTTTAAAGTATCTATTATTATATTGTTCATGAAAATAACGAATTAAGAATACATAATTAGGTCCCGCACAAAAAGAAGCACAAGTAAATAATAGTAATAGTAAAGTGTCTTTCACTGAAAATTATGAACCGGCAAAATTCGTATCGTGAAACATTTTGCTAATAACCCGATATGTACCCAAATTTCATCTCAAACATTGTTGCCCGATATTTTGCCCTCCTATGTCCTGAAAAAAATAAAACCCGAAAACCAAGTGCCGTAAATATAATTAATGTATTCTATGATGAGTTGCGAACGATGTTTAGATACATTAAAGCGTTATAGTTAACCAGTATGCGGTGCGCATGTTTCTTAGGATTCAATTTTTATTCGCCGACATTATTTTTTCTACCTCATTGCACCATAGAAGTCTTGCGTCTGAATTTTTTAAATTACATTTTATTGCACTGCACTGTACTCTATCGTAATCAATTGCATTATATTCATTGTGTTTCTCATGACCTGTTTTGCCCATAAGTCAGCACTCGTAAGTTTTTGCTGTTTCTGGGACAAACAGTGTTGGGCTTCTCGCTCAGACGCCAACTTCATTTCATGTTGGCGCCTTAGAGTTCGTTGTGCACCACTGATAAGCTGCTTTCACTCGGATATTTATTCCTGCATTTGCAATCAAATGGACTTGCCGGTCCAGCGGTTGTCTCTGTTCCTTCTTTTTCTGGTGCTCCGTGTTTCGCGCTGGTTTTCGCCATCGAGTACCAACTCCGTCATTATGCAGTTGTATTATTCTCTGTATGTGTCTGACGGAATAAAAAAAAAATGGACACAGGGAGGGGGGCTCAGGCAGCATACACCTGTAAACGTTTTGATACCTGTGTCCTCAGTGAACATTTTTACAAGTCTCAGAAGTGTACTACAAGCAAAGTAATTATTATCAGTGAAAAAGACAGCTCTATTAGTGATGTTGGCCCGCTACGCAACGGTACTACTTTTTTTCTCCACTGTGATATGCTAATTTCGTTCCTGTCATTTTTCCTAATACTCTACTATAATTGCAAACTTCTGCGATGTGCGCACAGGTACGCAGGGCGATTTTAAAGCGCGCGCCAGAGGTCGTGAGAGCAAGTTTTCCCAATAATATCTTGCAGTTGGAGCAGGTGCAGCCATCATCGCTGCATGATCGCATTCCAGCGCTTATATCTGCCAAGAACCTTATGGTGAGGTCTCGATTTTGTCTCCCAACGAAAAAATTCACATCCGCTCCAACTACAAACAGACAGTTAGCTATGAGTTCCGTGCACCACTGCCATGCGAACAAAAAGAATAGGGAGAGAAACTAAGCATCTCAGACACGTCAGAAGTTAAGGAACTTCACCTTAGCATATGTTTCAACATCCAAGGCACATGGCAGAACGTCACCCATTAGTCGATCGCGCAAATGACCAGTGGTATATGGCTCGAGGTACAGACCTAATTTCCTCTCGCCAATTGCTGGTGTAAGAAAGGAGGAGGCAGGTGGTAGGGTGAGGGGGGAGGGGGGAGGGGAGGGGGTTTCGCGTGGCCTGAAGAAACGCAAGCAACAGAGTAAATAGAGATCTACACGCGATTGAGACAAGACTCCTTCCACCTACATGGCCGCACCGACGATCCGAAGCCGCGCCGCCACCGAAAGTCGGCGGCGAAAGAACTGACGGTGCGCAGTCGTTTCGCGGACGGCAGATGGGAGAGAATACCGGGGGAGGGGAGAGAACAGCGCCAAAACCTTGGTACGCCTGACCGCGAGATAATGAAGTTTCGCACTCGAACGATAATGAACCATAAAATAAATTATCGTGAACGGAATGATTCCTTAACTGCCCTTTCTTATTTGCTTTTTCGCCTCCTCCTCCTTTCTTCCCTTCCTACTTTTCCTTCACCCCGCACCATTTCCCTCCTCCTCCACCGCCCCCGCCGCGGACGTTGCGGGCGCTGTCGGCTCTGGCAGCGGTCGTTTTAAACTAATTAGGAACGGCGGCCGCTGAAATATTGGGAGCAACCTGAGCGATGAGTAGACCGCAAGACGGATGGGGATATTATGAGAATGGGGCTTTGCGACGGCGACGACGGGGCGGCTGCTTCTGCAGCTGGTATACGGAGGCAGTGAAGTAAGAAGAAGGCGCTGAGAAACGCCAGAAAGAAGTCAGGTGAAGCCTTACTTTTTTTTCTCTTGCGTCACCGCAATAAAGTAAGAAGCGAAAACTAAAGTTAAACGAAACAAGAAAGAAAAAGAAAAGGCGAGGGAAAAAGGAAATGAGAGCGGTCACAGTCGTCTACACCGCGCAAAATGACCCGGCCACTGCCGGGAGAAGTAATTTACGCCTCATTGCAGTCCGTAAATGAAGTCCAACATCTTCGCAAAAGGTGGAGAGGGGGCTGCGCAGGGAAGGGTTGGCAAGCATTGAGAGAGTAAGGAAGCATCGGCGACGCGGAAGATAACCTTTTTTTTTTTTTTGTCGGGTCTATATCTTTGTTCCTTGCGTAGTATGCTCTTCCTCCATTTTTTGTGTGTATTCTTTTTTGCCGCGATATACCCGGGCGTACCGGATTTGGACGACGTTGGAACGTTGCTGATTAAGTCATTGCTCCGCTCATCCTTTTTCGTTCTTCTTTTTTCATTTCTGCAGTTTACTTCGGGCACATGTTGGTCATCAGTGCGCTCTTTTTATACTACTTGTTACTACTGGTCTTTAACAGCGATGTTCGATTCTTCCGTTGGCAATGTCTGCTTTGGGCACTCTACTCTGAAAGGAGCCAGATTGTGCACTCGGGCGAATAAAGTAGTGAATTTCAGTGCTGCCCCTTAAGAAACGCTATATAGAGCAGCTGCTTCCTTGTTCGTGTAACGCGGAAGTTGTAATACTCAGTGGTCATACTACCATCGATGTGCATGAAAACTCCACTATACAATCGTCCCCGGCTATACAAGTTACATATTCAATGGTAGTTGTCAGGAAAGTACGTCATGAGTAACATAGTATTGATGCAATGTCCACGCAAACTTGAGTGCAGCTGTCGTTGTACACTGACGTCATTGCTTGTATATAGAGTTTTCTGTATACTTAGTTTTTGCTTACACGCACTGCTAGTCTCTTTAACCGACAGTAACAAAATTGGGAACTCTGGAAACACGAGGTACCACAAAACACCTTTCGCCACATAGGTGAAAGCCGGGACGTATGGCACCACATGTGCAGCAAGACAATCGCCTTAATTCTTCCATAAGTAGCATCAGTAAGGTTACAATAGCAAATGTATTTTGCTAAAACGCTGGCAGCCCTCTTTCGAATGGCTGATATTACTGGTGTGCGATACTTTTCCTAGAAAAACAAATTGTGATTTCTTCGCTCATATGTAATCATTGGATTACAGGCGCGACAACAGACAGACCACAAGGTAGATAAATAGCCAAATTTGCTTTGCTTGATGCTGAGATCAAAACGAGCTGTCAAAATCTGAGCTGTCAAGTATGAGCTGTCAGAATCTTACACAACGCCACTGTTGTGTGTACGGGGCAATTGAGAGGTATTGGAGGGTAAAGTGGAAGGAGGAAGAGGACATTATCTTATCCTGTCTCTTGGTCTGGACCCTTAGGAGCAGTGAACGATTAAGGGATATTTTAAAGGCCTGGTTACGCCTTATTTCTTTTTGTATAGAGCTGTATTGTAAGGACTGAGTTTTCCTGTTGAAGAGCCTCGCCTTGACGGAAAGCATTTGAAAGAAAGACGGCAGACATGGAGGCACAAGGAATGACTATCTCGACAGTGTAGAGGAAGTTCCCGCAGATTAGTTCTAATTCTTTGTCTTTGGTGCAGTTTTGCATTTGGCTTTTCTTTTTTTGTTAGAAACGCGCCGCACAAAATTAATTTCTCCAGATGTACTAGACATGTATCATTTGGTTGCCTCGACTAAACTGATTTCGACTCGTGGCCTTGTGCACTATTAAGATTAAAATTGTCTAAACATTTTAAAATTTCAGACTGCTGGGCAGGTTGGTTGGTACATTGCTGATCAGAAGGTCGTGGGTTCGATCCTCTCCTCGGCGCCCGTATATCGATGGAGGCGAAATACAAAAATGCGCATGCGCTGAACGATGTCAGCGCACGTTAAAGCACCCCAGGTGCCGTAAATCAGTGCGAAGCTCTCCACTACAGCGTCCCTCGTAGCCCATGTGTCGCTCAGGGAAGTTAAACTCCCCAATTCACAACTCACAGCAATTATCTTGAGGTGAAAGGAGCAATACAAATGTCATAACACAGGAGACACCATTAGCGCTCTCGCGGTTTATCCTGTATGTATTGGATTGCTTTTATTTTTCGCGCCTGTCACATTCGAGCTGTTAGCTTCCTGAGAAGCTTTGTTCAGAATCTATTGATACTGACCAGTGCTGAGAGCTTTTTTTTTTCAGAAACAATTTGGAAAGGAATCGAAAAGGAATGGCTAAGAACTCGAATGCTACCCGGGAAGCGCGAAAGCCTTGAACAGCCTTTACAAAAGGCTGTGCCATTTGGTGTATACGATGAAAAGAGGAGTGAAGCTTGGTAGAAAAAGGTCATTTAACTGCTTTGTGCTCACGGTTGAAAGCGTGGACGAATTTGACGAAACTGTGATGTTGCATGATGAAACGAGAAAATAAGAAAGCAGCATCGCGTACTCTCCGTAGTGTGGTAAGGCGCCAGCCCCATACATAGCAGAAACGTCGTGCACCAGTTGCCACAGCCGCAAGTAAATGTGGACAAACATCTGGAGTCATGCTTCTCATTAAATGCAGGCTGTGGTGCCTTCACTGTAAATTAACAAAATGTTTGTGAGTATCTTTACCAGCGCCCCATTCCTTGCTTGCTGTGTCCAACTCCTTCCATCTTGGAGGTTTGGATGGAACGAACATTTATTTATTCATAGGAAATTATTTTTAAGCATACCTCTTTTATTTAGGCCACCGCTCCTTTTATAAGTTGTGGGCGCTGCATACACTTGCCTTTATATGACTAACTTGTTCGCATGCGCCATAGAGAGAAAAATAAAAAAAATTATTCATTCGGAACTGTACCACTCCTCCAGGTTCTGTAGCCTACCCTCCGCGAGCACAGTAGAAATGTTACGTGCACACTCATGAACGAAATGATTTCTGGACACTCATTCCGTAAACTAGTTAACAGAAAAAAGAGCTGACTAGGTAGCAATGGCAACGCATCAACATTCTTGTGTTCCTTGCGATCAAGTTCGCAAACTTCACAGCCCATGAGTATACGCGAAGAAAGAAGCCGCAATAGGCGAAACCATGAATCTCAAAAGTAAAATTAAAGCAATCTTCCAGTCATCGTCATCACCAGCCTTACTACGCCCACTGCCGGGCAGAGGCCTCTCCCATATCTCTCCGAACAGATCTGTACAAACATGGATTCGCTTCTTGGCCTGAAATCTTAACCATCCTACTTTCCTTGTGCGTAAAATCAAGTTTACATTGCTTACCCAAGTAGACATGTCTCTTTTCTTAAAAAATAAACACGTTTCGGTTCCAAAAATCTGTGGAACAAAAAGCTCTTAACGTACAAGCGTTTGAGGCATGAAACACATTCCGTGTCTTCGTTTCTTTTCCTTTTTTATTTTTTTTTTTTTTTTGCTTTACCCAGAGATATGAGCAACAGAAACCGGACACGGGCGAAATTTATTTCCCTGCCCTCAACGCGAGCAGGCCGTACACTATTGCTTGTTCCGATCGGCCGACTTCCCTTTCTTCCTTGGCTCGAGGTTTTCCGCGCGAATGGCTCCGTTTCGGGTTGATTGATAAGGTGAACGTTCTCAGAAGCATGTTCGCGAAATGTCGCCTGAATCGATACATCGATCTTCGTGAAGCCTGCCTCGGCCAGCGGTTGACACAACACAAAACCTTTCGCTGAGGCTCGCTCAAGTATAAAGCCGAGCCGCCGAAAGAAGAATGGCTCGGGACGTGTTCCTGAAGGCCAGACGGCTCGATATTGATGGCCAATGAAAGCAAACCCGGTCGCTCTCTTGCTCTTTTGGCTCGGCACGACTTTTGGCTCGGCCGAGTTGCAATGGTCCGAGCAATGGAAAGCCCATTGTTTTCGCCTCTCGAATCACGGCGCGTTTTGCTCGGGATTCCGTGCCAATTGAGAGTGGAGTGTTTTTCTTGATGCGGCCTCCCTGCGCTGAGCCTTGGCAAATGCCTGCGTGTGAGGCTGCTTCGAAGGTGCTGTTTGTGAACTGGGTTTTATGCCTGGCTTTCCCTACGCAATGGAAGCTAGTGCTCGCTGCAGCAAGGTTCGAAAGAATGCTCCGCGGAGAAAATGTTCTGATTGGGCCCATATTTTTTTTTCGTGATTTAATAAACAAATCCCGTGATTTCAATATTTTTATATCAATTTTAGGCCTACAGCGTTCTTCATACAATGAAAAGCCAACTACATAACGGAGTTATGACATCGAAGATAAAAAAAGCTTTTTATCTGTGGAGTGGATTAGGCTATGTAGGAATTAAGTTATGCAGGTAAGCTTAACACGAAAGGTTTTACGGGAACATTGAGGGAAAAGGGAAATGGTGACACCAGGAACTAAACTTCCGCTTATGTCAGTTTCGCAGTAGACGAGAAATTTGCCTCACGTTACTCCTCGAGCGAGAGCAACACAAGGTTGCCTGTGTTCTCACGCAAGCATACACTCGACACTCTATTCTTCTAGCTACACTCTAAACAGAACGTAGTAAAAAAGCGAGTAAGGTGGCCTAAAAGGAAGCGCGCTAGAGGACAGCTTACTGCTTTTTACTCCCATATATGCGTATTCATGTTGACAATGTATAGAAAGAGCTCAGGCCAACTTCTAATTATTTCTATTTGTTGCGAACACTTAGTTGCACATTGCTACTGCAGTGACTTATTATTGGCATGCAAATCTCAAGACTGAACTGTATCATAGTAGAGTACGATGATTCGTATCATGGTGAGCACTCGTACCAACATAATAGGTAGGCTCAGCACAGCGGAGACAGTACTAGCGGAGGCGTGTGCCGGGTTACCGTATGCCAGCTGCGTACACGCAGTGGTCCCACCAGGCCGCACACCTGCCACTGCGCGTGCGCAGCTGGAATATACGGTAACCCGATATTCGTCTGCGCTATGCTAAACCTAACTAATCTAGCGTCAGATCTCGCACCACCCAGAGCGCAGTTCTGGAGTTCGTCGCTTCAGACCTATACTGCTTGGCTGTCGGCAATGACCGACGCCTTGATTCATGGCCCTTCCTGGGTTGCAAACAATCAGTGGGAGATGTCGACGCAGTCGGACTGCGGGAGGACCCAGCTGCTCTTACGTTCAGGCCACTCCTAACGCACGGCTAACCCGGAGGATCAATCTGCTGTAAATGACTTGCATAATACACACGCGTAATGGTTCGCCTCACACGACGACGGCCGCTTCCCTTCATCTCCGGAGGCATCGTCTTTCCCACCCCAGCCTCAACTGGTCGGCTTTGCGTCCAGCTTGCGTCGCCGTGCATGCGTGCGAGGTGCTCTGCACATACGCGTGCCCGTAGGGTTGACGACGGCGACAGGCGAGGAAGCGCTGTAGCTAACCCGTTTTGTGTGGGGCCAGCGCTGCCACGCTTGACGACTACAGGGAGAGCGAGCGAGGAGAAGATCTCTGAGGGCTTTCTTGGAAGAAGTTTTCCGCGGCCTCCGTCTAATGATGATGAATGTACTTTGGATGCAGAAAGGTGGCCGCGTTGGTGGCAGCGAGAGGGTTTTGCGAGCAAGGGGTTGCTGCTGCCACCGCTGCACCGGAGGAGATCTCCCCCGGCGGGCTTTGGCCGGGTCAGAGCCCCGGGGGTGGGAGCACCCCGGGCTTTTGTATCGCGCGGCCCGCCGAGATTTTTCGGCGGACGTCCGACCCTTTTCTGAAGGCAATCCTTCTTCCCGCGGCGCGCGCGCAAGATTAATCGTTTTTGCCCGAGATGTGTCTCCTCGGCCCGAGCTCCGCGTTCGTCGCCGTGCGGACTCACCCCCCTCTGCTTTCCCCACCGCCACCCTCACGAAAGACGCGTCGTCGCTCCGCGTAGCGCGTGGCCACGAGCTGCGCTTTATACTCATGTGTGTGTGTACGTATATACGCTGGCCGAGCTATTGGTGCCGTGCAGCCGTGGTCCCAGCCTTTACCGCTTTTGTGCCCGTTGTGGCAGCGGCCATATACGCAACCGGCATCCTTGATGGTGTCGATGAGGCATGTACGAATGGCGCGTCACCCGTTTGTCAGCCTGTTTGTCTTCTCTTTCGCATCATGCACCGATCGTCAGTGCTTGCGTCTCTTTCTTGACAGATCCGATTCTCTGTGACTTGTGTCTGGATGGATCATAGAAAAAAAACACGAATCAACAGGAACACGTATTCAGCAATTTCTGCGTGGTGTTCAGCATTTCACTGCGATTTCCGGTGTACTCCGAATAGAAATTCTTTTATTTCTTTCTCTTAGAGGGAGGGGCAGTGTACTTGGTGTCCACTCTGCAGCACTGCTTAAAGCACGCCTCTTTCTACTCGCTCTGAAACCGATTAACTTTCCTACTAAAGCCACCATTCCTCTGAGGGTTGGTAAGCGCATACTTGTGAATTTGAACGAGAGCTTGTGTGTCGTATAATATACATGCAGTCCCACCGTGTATGAATGGTTCTGCAGCAGGCTAAGTTGTAAAAGCCGCCTGTGCGCTCCTTAGCTTACGTTCCAGTGACGTCGCGAAACAGGTCAGAAGTATATATGTGAAGGCCTAATATTATGCAAGGCTCTTCAAACACTATCTTGTTGCCGTGTCGTTCATACCTTCACACGGATCGCGATGGGCCCATGGTAGTCTTATACGTGTTTTCTATCACTTGTTAAACGCTCAAGAAGATTAGTAGCTTGCTCTTTTTCAACCATACGCGTCTTGCACAGACTGAAGCAAATCTTCCAAAAGTCTTTATTCAACGAACTTCATTGAGCAGGCATATTACTCCATATGTAAGCCGCCGCGGTTGCTCAGTGGTTATGGCGCTCGGCTGCTGACCTGGAAGACGCGGGTTCGATCCCGGCCGCGGCGGTCGAATTTCGATGGAGGCGAAATTCTAGTGGCCCGTGTACTGTGCGATGTCAGTGCACGTTAAAGAACCCCAGGGGGTCGAAATTTCCGGAGCCCTTCACTAAGGCGTCTCTCATAGCATGAGTCGCTTGGGGACGTTAAACCCCCATAAACCAAACCAAACTCTATATATAACCAAGCCACAAGATGCGTAACACGTCCTGTGCCCCTCCTCTCTTCCACGACCTGTCTCGTAAATTTTCCTCATTTGGCATCGCCAAATTTTTGCCCGTCCTGGCTAGGGATTACTATGCTGGAACTGCTTTCTCGTATTCGCATTCATGACTCTTCTTGGAGGAGGTGTATACACCTCAGGCAGCCTTTCTTTCTCCCTCTTTTCCTTTCTCTCTCCCTTTCTTTCCCTCCGACGCGCATCGGAGTAAAGGCGCGCTCACACTGGCGGGAAGCTTCCCGCGCCGGCACAGCGTCAACGTCGACGCTGCCTCGCAGCTCCTCGGAATGACGCTCACACTGCGCGCGTTTTCTCGCTGCGGTTGTCTTTGAATGTGGAGAGAGGAGGCGCTGAGGGAGGACCCGTACGAGCAGAAAGAGAAGGGGATAGTCACGTGACGCCAGAGAAGACTGGAAAGCGCACCCTGCTAGCTCCCCTCCCGTCGCCCTGGCAAAGCAGCCGCCGAGTGCCCCGGCCGGCCGGGGCCGGCCGGCCGGACGCGCGCAGCCTCCGCCGCCGCCGAAGGGGTCACTGAGCTGGGACCGACGTCACGGTTCACGGTCGGCGCCCATTGGCTGTCCTTAATCACCGGCACGGGAAAAATAGGTACCGAACCCATCGCTCCGCGGGACGGGAGAGCAGGCTGTCCGCGGGAGAAAAACCGGCTTGGGCGGGAAGCGGCACGCGGGAAACGCCCGGCGTTGCGCGTTTTCCCGCTAATGTGAGCGCCCCTTAACGTCTCCGCAGATAACGCAACCGGAGTGCGTGGCCCAATATGCATGCGGCCACACGATGCGCGCTCGCGTGTTGGTTGTGATCCCCGCGCCATGGAGCCTCCTCCGTAGGCGCCCGCTGTCTCTGGGCAGCGGGGCGCTTAATCATAATCATCGCGGAACAGCAGATCGCGGGCGGTCCGTTGGCGCGCCTTCTCACCCTCTCCTCCTTTCTCTCTCTCTCTCTCTTTTTTCTTTTTGTACCTCATCTCCAGCCTGTGCGCCCATCTCGCTTCCCCCGGAGACACCTTGGTCGCAACGCCCCAGCCTCGGACCACAGGTCCCCAGAAATTCGATCTCTCGTGCGAAGGAAACGCCCATGAATAATGAATGCCTCGCGAGACTCGCCTTGGCGGCCGCCGGCCTGCGGTTCTCTCTCTCTCTCTCTCTCTCCTTCCAGCGACTGCCATGCGTGCGAGCGTGAGTGTCGTGCTCACAAGGCCCACCCACGTCAGCTGAGCCCGGAGCGGCGTCGCTTGGCCGCGCCGTGGTCAGCGCTGGTCGGCCCGCCGACACGCAGCTGTGTGGCCCTGCTACTCTTCTAGGCCGACATTTAATATAGCATTGCGGAAGCCGCCATATTTCTGACGTTGAGCTTGCAGGAAGGACGTTGCTGCCTTTCTTGGGGCGAAGAAGTCACAACTGAATGTCCAGCATTTCCTCCCCATATATTCCCTCCCCCCTCTCATTTCCACCCAGGCTGACAGAAGCACAGAGCTAAATCTTCTGACCCCATGTACGGTATGCATGCATGCTGGTCAGCGAATGAACATGTGATCGCGGAATGATGGTGTCGCTGATTTTTGTGCTACCGCAAATATAAGCTACTGGTGTATACGACGGTGACAGCGAAGTGTAGAATGCTCGCAAAAACCGCCCTGAGACAGCTTTCGCTGAGAAAATTCCATGCTGCACTTCGCAACGAAAGCTTAACGCGCTTTCGCTACACTGAAGAAGTCTGTGAGGCGACATTTCCTGGCTGGACCTGAGCACCTTACGTTATTTCATAATTTCGGAGGAGCTAAAATTTGACACGGACAAAGGGAGATAGACATGAAGGAGTGCTGTGTATGTCTTTCTACGTTCGTGTCAAATTTTAGGGCTTCCGAAGTGATGTTTAAGCACCAACTCGTCACACGTACCACTCTTGTGACCTTACGTTATGCAGTTGGGCGGCAGTTTTTACACGCCGGCACAGTGACCCTAACTTGAGATGTAGGCAACTGGAGCTGTATGGCGCTACTCATGAAAACTTCTGCAAAGTCTCCGTCATTCTGCAGTCGACCGATGGCTGTTCCGAAATGCACGCCTTCGCATTCTGAAGTCTGCATCTGACACCGGGGCTCCCCCAGGAGTGTGACGTTCTTTCTTCGTCAATGTTTTACGTGCTTATGATCAAAGCCGCAGATTATACGCCTGAAAATTGATAAGTATCCGGCCACGCACGTAGCAGCAACTGTACTCTCTAAAAATTTGCACACCCTCAGAAATGTAACGCTCTTGTCCCAGGGCTAACGCCCTTTGGGGGTGTTCACCAAAACCTTGAGGCTGTTCGTGAACACCGTTATGCTGTTAGGGAGTTCATTAATATTTTGAGGGCGTTCATAGGCAACATGAGGGTGTTAGCCCTGGGACACTCTGGGACACCTTTTTCACACTTTTAAGAGTGTGAAAGTCTTAGAGTGTAAGGACATGCATGCACAGCATAGCTCTTGCGCCGCTCATGCACCCGTGTTCTGTCGTCGTTCCACGAGTCTTTCGCCACGCTCCGAAAACAAGGAGGATGGGCAATGCGAAGATAGACTTCACAAAACACGTGCATTTGGCTTCATGATAAAATGAGGCCTTATCACCGAGGCATTCACTAAATTGCCAAATGCACGCTGCTTTTCTGTCATTATACGACGAGTCGCTGGAATGTTCAAATGCTTTCATCATTTAGCTGCCGTGCATGCCTGAAAAACGTCTTCGCACAATCGGCCACACATTACTAAGCGACGGGACTTTTCTCTTGACGCTTTGATTTTTTAAATAGTGGGCAGATGGTGGCTCTGGAGATCGAACCTTGCGCACCTCCCGCATAGGAGACGAACAGGTTTAAGTTTGTTTCCATAGTAAAAACTGGCGGCCAAGATAGTACATCCAGAGGACCGCGTATAAAAATCCTTCTAACAGACGCATCGCCATAGATATTTAAGTGCTGTAAAAAACGCGAGAACGTTGTACTTAACCACAAGAAGGGTTGAAACGGTGTTCCACGGGATCCTGCACGACGGATGGGGCGGCGATACGTTATACCGCACGGTCAGCACAGCCGTGCGCAGTGCATCGCAGCCAGACAGCCTAAAGCAGCGCCCCAACGCTCCGTCACTCTCCCGGTCTCCCAGACACGCCGAGAATGCTGATGAAACAACATGCTCGCTGTGGATGCCGGGCCACCAGAAAAAGAGACGATATTTGCTGCTCCCGCCTACGTGCACAAAAACAAGCATTCCTCACGGTCCCGTCGAAACCGCCAAGCGAACAGCGGCGTCGCCTACACGTATATAATAGGTTCGCCTCGGAACAAGCGCAAGCAATGCCCGAACGCGTTCGGAAAAGCCACACGCCATACCTCGCACGGGCTCCGGCTGCATCCCTGTGTGTATAGAGAAACGAAAGAAACAGCGTATAGCCTGTGTGACACGCCGAAAAGATGTGTTGGTGGATTGCGGACGAAGAATGTGAGCAATGTTGCTCTTCTGTTGCTTGCTGCACCCACGCGTGCCTGTAAACGGCACAACGCGAAGCACGCGTGGTTCTCTCTGGCTAGCGATTGTCTCTTTTTGTTTTCGTAGACTGTCTCCGGACAGGCATAGAGCGTCGCAAAGAACACACACACACACACACACAAAAACAAGCAAAACAACAAGGAGGGCACAGAGTGACGGTAGAGGAACAGTAAGAAAGAAAAAGAAGATGAGAAGGGGAAAAAAAGAAAGGAGCCAGCTATAGCTGGGCTCCGCGCTTCTTGGGAAGCGAGCGCGTGCGATCGCCTGTGCGCTGCAGCTCGCAGGCTGCGCGATCTCGGTCAGCAGCCATCGATCACGCAGAGTCCCGCTGCGGGCGGCCAGTGGCGAAGACACACGCACGCACATCCAGACAGTCGCAAAGCTCCGCCGATGCTGCTTCTATACGGAGGAACCGGGGGACCGACAGACAGTTGCAGGGAGTTCAGAGGACGGAGATGAAGGAGAAGGATGGAAACAGAGCAGAGGGAAGGGGGAGGGGGAAGGGAAGCGAGCAGAAAACTATGGTGCCGACTGGCCGAATTGGATCTATCAAGGGACGCGCATCGGCGCTGATTATTTGGACTGCCGCAGCAGCAGGAACCATCCCTCCTTGCCTCGCTCGGACCGTGTCCGACTCGGTCGTCCTGTCCTTTCTATCTCTCTCTCCCTCGCTCTTTTGTTCCCGCGTGGATCTGTGCTGCGTGCGGCTGCTTCCGCGGCGAGACCCTATATGCGGCTCCTGATCGGCCGCTGCTGCTTTATATCGCTTCCGATAACCCCTGGCGTCCGTCCACCATTGTGCACTTCCCGCATCTTGGGGCGATTTTTCACATCTCCTCTTTGTCCGGCGGGGTTTTCTTCTTCTCTGCGCGCGTGTGTGTCGCTCTCTGCAGTTGCCCCCGCCCTCTCTCCTCTCTTCTTCCGTCTCTTTGTTTCTCTTGAGCGAGGATGGACCTTACCGCCATGTTGGCCGCCGCGGTACAGTCTCCGTCAGGTTCGCCCCTCTGTTCCTTTTTATTTTTTTTCCTGTCGCTGTTATAGAACGTTCCAGTCCTACTCATTCTTGCGCCATATTTGTTGCACGCCATTGGTCGGACCAATTGATGTGGCGCAACGGTATATATAGTTCCTTCGTATTGGGCCGCTTCAGACCGATATGAGTCGCCTGAGACGACGGTCCCGAACCTGCAGCTTCTATTATTTGCCACGAGGTGCAGAGTGAAGCGAGAGTCGTGCAAAAGATAGATATCCCACAAGGGCTTTGGCGAGGCAAAAGGCCCAAGAAACGAACGGAATTATATTTTCTCTTTGAAGCTGCAAGACTGTGGAGATGATTATCGGTTGAATGGAAGAGGTTCACCTTAAACTTATGCCGCGTCTCTAAGCCCCGTGGAAGCAACAGATCGTACTATTCACCATTCTACGCTATAAAGTTCACTCCTACACGACTATACTGACATGCAGAACTTGAGAGAAGTACACTCTGAGCTCAAGATAGCCTGTGTAGGAGTAAAAAGGGTGGAAGCTGCCCTCTAGCGCACTCTATTTTAGGGGCAGGTTATGCTGCCCGTACCCTAGAGTTGATTTCCATCACTAAAAATACGGAATACTTGCGGTTGGCAACGGAAACAAATTCCCACTTCAAAACATGCGAAGTTCTATAGCAGTTACGAAGATTTTAACCAAGGCTTCAACCTCTCTTATACCCTAACCTCGAGATACCCCGTGCCATGTTTAAAATTTTTCTCCCATTGCAAACTGCATCAGGTTACTATGCTTTGCAGTGGAAGCATGCCTCTGTTGTCAAGAATAAGCGTTCCGTATATTCAGTGACTGAAATCAGCTCCAGAACTTGGGCAGCATACTCTGCGCCTAAAAGAGAGTGCGCTAGACGACAGCTTACTTTCTTTTAGTCCTATACAGGATGATTTGTGTTTATGGTGTAGGTACAAAAAGCACCAATATCGGAGCGTTGCTGTGGAGCGAAATACCATCCGTCATAGCAAGGCCGCATAGCTGTTGTGAAAACTGACTTGGAAAGCGGTGATGGAAAACGGGCTTTCAACGTTGTCTGACGCGCATGCTAACGTTATAGTTTTCAAACTCGCAAGCACGGCAAAAGAATAGAAGCGAAATAGCTAGCTTTCCATAGAATCGGACGCAGTTCTTCTGCCTGTATTGTGTTGTTCCGTGTGTTTCTACACGCCGCTGTTTAAACAACCTTGTCGCTGTTTAGTAAGCTGAGGTTATCCAGCGCTGTTCACGAGTAACATTACTGCGGTTCGGAAGGCTAAACAAACGTCGAGAAGCCAGAAGAAACATGGTTTCAAAGCGTCTCAAAACATGGTGCACCAGGCACGAAAATTGTCTTGATGTTCTCGAAACCATTGCCTTCGCAGTGTTCAAAACTATAAATCTTTTTGTTTTTCTAGTCACCATGTTCTGCATGCGGGCTAACACGCCAAACCATTAATACGGCAGCTCAGGCCTGCAAGATCGAGACTTGTTTTTGCACAATAAACAGCTTATGCAGAAAAGGCACGGGCATCCAGGAAGTCATCAGCGGATAGCAGAAAGCAGCGCGTCTCGACACTTGCTATTCTTGCACGGCCAAGTATAAGCCAGACATTCCGGGGGGGGGGGGGGGGGGGGGGCTGATTTTATTCGCTTAATGGAACAAATAGGGGTAAGGCTGGTTGACGAAGCCTGTTTTTCTGCAGTGTCCATTTCAGAGTAGCTGAAACAGTAGTCACTCGGAGTTTGTATATGTGCCTTAACAAAAACAGTTCAACTATGTAATTGCTTTCCGGAGGCGACTTGATATATCAGGTGTTTAAAGTAAACCAGACATGAATTTTAAAAGTAGCTTTTTGTGGTATGAATATGGCGTTGGCGTCATGGCAGTGTCTTGTAGATATCAGAAAATATGTAAATCATTTCAAATAGCAAGCTGGTATTCTATTAGCAGTAATACTAGTTATACTAACAGATACAGGTAGTGATACCACTCGTATGTGTTCCTGTGAGGGCAGTGTTGGCGGATATCTGAAAATAGGAAAATCATCTTAAGTTAGCAGAAGCCATCTTTATTCCCCAAAAGGCGTGTTCTTCAACATTAGTAGACGGCTCCCCTGAAACTCCCGGTATGACGCATTTCTCAAGGTGCGCCATCGTTACGGGCGCAGTCCATGTGACAATGAGAGCCCAAGGTAGTATGCGCTCAAGAACTGCATGTTGATCGTTTACAACAAGCGAAAAAGACATCGCTGTTTATCAGAACTTACGAATATTTCAGCAAGAGCAACTGATGTCAGTTCGAGAGTAATGTTCGAGACTGATGTTAAGGAAACAACATGATCTGTGGAAACCAGTCCAAGAAAAAAAGCCTTTTCGCCCGTTCCTGAGGAACAAAGGTGACAGTGATAGCCAGACTACACCTCCCCCCCCCCCCCCCTCCTTTCTCCTGTGCTTCACCCCTCAGGCCCACCACGAGTGGGGCGTTCTAGAAAGCTTCCGTTTGAGGGCGCACCTTATGTCCTTCTAGTCGACAAGGAGATTGTTGTTGTTGTTGTGCCCTTAGAGAATGGCACATACCCGCGAGGGGAATTGGCCACACGTGTAAGCGTCAAAAATAGATTGTAAAGTGCGTAATGTAACAGGAGTTGGCCCCCACTACGTCACCTTCTTCACCGTCATCATATCAGGTCACAAGTGGAACACTGAGCTTTCGGTCATTACATTCTAAGAAGATAACGATGACGCAGTGAGTGCATTTGGAAGATTGTCCCTGATTCAGTTATCGCTTTAAAAAAAATACGGCGGAAGCACCAGATAATAAAAGAACGGACGATGCTACCGGAAGAAGGCGTCTAACCTGGTCCCACTCCTGTGTATACTCAATGAGGCCCTGCTATGCGCGTTTTGGCCAGTTAGCCCTAAAGCTCGCGGTGAAATTTTAAGCACCCGCACTGCACCGTCGGCGCCGTCTAAAAGGCAGCGTCTCTCTAGACGGCCCCCGAAGGCCCAGCTCCGCGTCGCTTGTGTGGCTTGTCACGCCAGCTTGAATTCAAAGCTGCAGTTTTTTACGCAACGCGACAGGGCGAAAGTTTAAGCTTTCGATTCACACATGCACAATTTCTAGTTCGCTTCTTCAAACTTTCCGCTCCATCCCTGCATGCCTCATTTTCAACGCACACAGAAAGGAGGAGAGAGAGAGAGAGGAGAGGATGAAAGGAAGGGGAAGAGTCGCAGACACCAATCAAGGCAAGAAGAGTTGAAGGGAGAAGACCCGTACACGTGTTTTCCGATAAGACTCCATCCCGCGCAAAAGCGGAACTGGAGGAGGCGCAAGGGGGAGATGTGGGGAGGAGAGAGAGAGAGCACCAGCGCCACCACCGGGGGCGGCGGTGTGTATATCTTGGCGCGCAGGTCGGTTGGGCCCCAATCTCCACTAAAACCACTCGGGTTCATCGAAGGAAACCGCCCGACTTATCGACGCGCCGGGGGATTTATCCGGCCTTCGCTTCCTTCCCTACAGCCTGGTGTCCTCCCTCCCTGGCTTCCCCTTCCGCGCCATCTCCCGTGCTCGAGGGTGAACGTGGCTCCCCGTGCTCATTAACAGCCGCCCCGGCAGTTCTTAGCGCCCTTGTTGCCACAGAGGCTACAGCTGCTGTTGCCTCCTGGCCTTACTCCTGCTGCTGCTGCTGTTGCTGCTGCTACTTGTGCTGCCGGCGCTCCCTACCCACTGCTGTTACGAGACTTTCATTGCCACTCCTATCCCTTTCCTTGCTCTCTTGTGGAGTGTTCCTTGCTCTGACCTGCACTTTTCTGCAGCGTCAACTTTCCTGTTGTGTCTTTCTTCAGCGCATCTTCTCCCTTCTAGGTGTGCCTGGGCCTTGTGCGCGCTTTGGATACAAGCACGTGCGCCGATTTATAATATCGTCGCTATAAATTTCTGACTGCGTTCTGAAGTCTCTGATAATCTGACTGGTCCGAATCGTTCATATTGTGACGTGCGCTCGTTCCTGATAACTCAGGCGCGCGTCGAGATTAGAGAAGCCTGTCTCAGTTCGTTGGAGTTATACTAACCAAACGGTGCCATTTGACTGAACGTGACCGTGTGAACTTTCTTTTTTTACTAGGAAAAAGAACCGGCGAAAAAAAAGGACGTAGGTCCAGAGGAAATACCTAGACATACACAATAGCCGGAGAATGTCCGTCGAAGTGAACACACGTAGAGAGGAGCCCAGAGTACAAGAGTAGTACTCTAGACATGAACCAACCCAGCAATTGAAACCGGCGGTTGTGTGTGTGTGGGGGGGTGTTTCCTCTGGTCCTGCGTCTTTTTTTTTCGCCGGTTCTTTTTCCTAGTAGACATGAGCCAACTGGCACAGCAATTAACTCTTCCTATCTTTTTTTTTTTTTGGTGTTCGTTTGTTCGCACAAGTTATGCTCCCGGCAGTATGTGGATGGTGAGAAAGTAGTGTCTACGCAGCTTGGCGGTCGCACCTAAGACGGTGAGGTACACTGACGGCTTGCCTGTGACGTCGACATGTCTTGGTGCCGCTTTTGGGGCCTGCGAATGGAGGCTCGTTTCCTGTGACGTTCGACGCAAATGACCTGCCAAAGAGGCAGAACACCGTGGCCACAGTCCTGTAGCTCGAGCGTACTGCCTTTTTCTCGTTTTTTTTTTTAACGCGAGAGCATTAATGTCCTCGTTGTCCAGAAAATCTGGCGTCGGCGTGGAGAGCGAAAAATCACGAGCATAACTCTGGCAGGTGGGGCCCAGAGTGGGTCACCTGACACTGCTGCGTCATCACAAACTGCCCACCGGATAGCGAGCAAACTGTCC
This sequence comes from Amblyomma americanum, assembly GCF_052857255.1. Classification (NCBI taxonomy): domain Eukaryota; kingdom Metazoa; phylum Arthropoda; class Arachnida; order Ixodida; family Ixodidae; genus Amblyomma; species Amblyomma americanum. The sequence continues at coordinate 90,867,214 of NC_135502.1, read as the reverse complement.
ACCGTGGCCACATGCCACGGTGGACAGCTAATGATTGGTCGCTTGGGAAGAGCAACCCGGTCCGCACAAGGTCATGGCGGTGGCAGCACCTGCCATCGCAGGGCAGTGGCACATTGCTTAACCGCTGCACCAACGCACCAGGAGGGGTACCAGGATTCCCAGGGATCTATGAATGTAAAGTAGAGAATGACCATCTGCATATATGGGAATGAACCCACCACGCTATGGCGTCATAGCCTTAAGGCGGAACTTATAAGTGTCCCCTCCAACTTTTTCCCTGCGTGTAGAACGTATGATGGGTTAACTTTTGCATTCGAAGCTCTGGGGGAGCTATAGACCAGCAAGGTGCCTCGAAACTGCAACCTATACGGATGCAATCAAAGCCAGGCGATAAGCTCCCTTGGTATTGTAGAAGTTGGCAGAATGACAACTAGAATACTCTATTGATAGTCATGTGCACTCTCATCCAATGTGTCCTTCCGTGTCCGTCGCTGTGTTTTGGAAACTCACAAGTATGAGGGCATTCCTCCCAGAATATTTACTCACATTGCCAGAACTACGTATTCGTCCAGGTAGCCAGCGATACTAGAAGCCTCAAAAGGAAACTATCCATCTCTGGTGCAGTCTTGAAGAGCTAAATTTCAAGTGTTAGTGCATTGTCTTCAATGAAACGCTCCCTTCCTTTGAAAGTAAATGGGCCATTGGACTGAAAATATAGCTTCAGAAGTATAAGCCCTTTAAAGACTGACATAAATTATGACGATATATGTCCATGGCATGAACAACAGGCACGCTGATGACAGTCAAGCAGTGGTAATACATCCCGGCTGCCATGCAGGGTCTCGCTAGAATCTGCCCACACTCGCGCGCAGCTCGGTTCCGGCGGACCCTCCTCCATTTCTCTGGCGGCAACTTCGCAAACGCGTTTAAAATCATGACTCCCCAGCAATACCGCGCGGCGCTGAAAAGCAAATAAACAACCTGCACGCTTCCACGCTTGAGTTGAGCGCAGACGCCATCAGCGGGTCTGGGTCCTTCGCTCGTCCTCCTCTGCACGGACACGTGTGTGTGTGAATCTTGATTCCTTATGCGCTCCTGCGTCTTGTCTTCTTGGCGTTCACTTTATACGCAAGGGCGCCTATTAAAAAGCCATCGCGTCGCTGCGAGTTCCGCGGGATCAAAAAAAAAAGGCGAAAGACTGCGACGAAAACCACGAGGAAGGCAGCCTAAGAAAAGAGGAGGAAAAAGGCGAATCGGACCTTAGGGGCTGTTGTGCACGGGGAGCAGTTGCGCCAGAGACGACGCCACCTGCGTCACACAGATCTCGGAACGAACTCGCTGCAAGATGTGGGAAGAAAAAGACAGAAGGGAATAGAAAGAAAGAGAGAAAATGAAGGTAAGAAGAAAGAGCGGCAGCAGGACCTGGCAGCAGCAGCAGCGTACAATAGCTAGCCCTTGACAATAGCTCTCTGCGCTCCTAGCGAAGGTGCTGCTGCTCCTGCAGCTTCTATACGTCAATGTGTGTGCGTGCAGCACTGCTTGCATGCGTGTGTGTGTGTGTGTGGAGGAGGTGACGGGATGGGGGCGTGCGGGGTGGGGAGGCGACGTGGAAGGAAGAGCTGCTGCGCGGATACCACATGCCTCCTGCCGGTATCCTTCTTTCCTTTATGCCGCTCATGAGATGGTCCTGGCGGCCACTCTATAATTTATTCCACCATTAGGAAGGGGAAGAGTGGACGTCTATATGCCTCCTTCTGGGCCGCACGACGCCGAGGAGACCCGCGAAAAATAGGCAACGGCAGCAGCACCGGTCGGGTCCATCCGTCCCTACGTTTGTGTATGTGCGTGTGTCTCGGTCGGCTCTTTCACGCACCGGACCTTCGGCGGCGGCGAGTAGGCCTCACCAAAAAGAAAGAAAAGAAGGCGAAGGGGGGGGTGGAATGGAGGGGGGCGGGTGAGATAAAATTACAGACGTCCCGTCCGTTCCTGTCTGGTCCTCCGCGTGTTCTGCCAGAGAAGAAGAGTGCAGTGGAAGAGAGAAAGGAAGAAAGAGGGAGGAGGGGGCGGTCGAAAGATGGGGCAGCAGGGGACGACGACTTCCGTCAGCGGCGGGCACATGCTCCTCGGCGGGTACGCGGTGGCCGCGGCGATCGGCTTGAAAAGCGCACGCCACGCCACGCTGCCGCCGCGCGCTCACCGCAGATCGAACACGATAGCCTCCGAGCTCGCGGGGCGGCGAGCGCTTTGCCACCGCGGAGTCGAACTTTCCGATGAAGCACGCGGCCGCGGGAGGAACGCGCTCGCTAGAAAAGGCGCCCGGGTTCAATAGCATGCGGATTGGTTCCTTGGCGCGTAATTGCACGCCTTGCGGCCATTCGGCGCGGCCGGCCGAGGTACGCGCAGCCGAGTGCTTTGTTTCCTCGGCGGCGGAACGAATGGCATTGTTCTCGCCGCTTCACTGGCTCCGATTCGCGGAGCGCGCAAGCGCGAGCGCCGGGAGAGACTCGTTCCTGCCGTGTCTCTCTCCGCTCTTGTGTTTGTCTCTTTCGGCTTCCTGTTCGAACCGAACGCAGAGTTGGTCCTGTTGCTGCTGTTGTGGAGCTATGCCGGTCGTGTGTGTGTGGCTGTGAGAGAGCTTGCCAGTGTCGCTGTCTGTTATCCGGAGCTGTGTTCGCTCGCTATACGAGGAAGCTGCCCGGATGTGAGTGACCCGCTCGCGCGGGTTGAGCCGGACTGGTTTGCTGGTCGGCAAATGACGGCAAACCCGGTGTTTATGGGTACTCGCTCCGTATTTTGGGAGAACAGTGAAGAGACCTTGTGTCTATTTTTTTACTGATTTTGTCTCCAGGGCGTGATTCCGCAGTTGGCCAGATGGGAACTTTCCATTTGGTTATGGGGAAAACGAGCATCGGATTGTTTGCCGATTTCGGAAGACTTGCTAGCGAGCGTTGAGAAACGTGCTGTAGTGTTGTCCAGCGAGCAATAGGCAGAACAGACTAAGAAGACCGATTTCCTGATTGATCTCTGAATGACATCAATATGTTAACTTAGCCAGCTTTGTGTTAGTTTTTTTTTCTAATGAAGCACAGTTACAAGGCGTACGTTAGATATGCGAGTGGAAAACATTTAACAAAAACGAAAGAAGTCTTCTTAGAAAAACGTTATTTCTTAGACCGTGCACGCGGAGAACCAATTTGCATGTTTAAAGCTGCTCGATGGAATCTAATTCATGTCACTGCAGTCATGAGAAAGAGAGGGAGTAGAGGTAGAGGAAAGGCAGAGAGGTTAACTAGAGGGGTGTTCCGACTGGCTGCTCTGCATGGGGCAGAAGGAAGAGGACGTAAAAGGGTAAGAGAGAAAAGAGAAATGCTATCCGGAGCAAGCACATTAAGCCGAGATATGAGCGCTGAAAGCCAGGCCACCGCAGCACAGGGCTGCACACGTTGAGGGCTGCCGAGCGCTGCATGCGACAACAGTGCAACACAGCGTCTGTCCTTCACCGCTAAACACAGAGCAGCCACACGTCGCAAACTTCCAACCATGAAGCAAGGCTGCTTTCCGTTGCAGTTCGTAATGTCGATGAGAAAGTGAGGCACCCCGACTTCTCGAAACGATGAGGCTGGAGGAGCCATTGTGCCCACTACGGAACTGCTGCAAGGACAGGATTGAACACGTCCAGCACCTGCACTGCATTTCGTGCAACTGGCGTGTGCAGGCTAGAAATCAGCCCAAGTATGATGTATATGAGGGTCTTCGTGATGGCAATAACTGGCTGTTCTTCGACGCAGACCGGTTCCTGGTCTAGTGGTCGACATGAGTGGAGTCAGGGCATTGGGTGCACGGCTTGCTACGTCATTGAGGGCGTGCAGTGCTTTGGCAGCGATGGCCAAGTAACTTGCGGGTCGCGACCTTGGACCGGAATTTGGCCTGCAGTGGTGCTTCATCAGCAATAGGCTTGGGTGGCAGTATCTGCTTGGTCACTGCGGGTGTGTGCAGCTCCGGTAGTAATGGTCAACGCACGTCTGCGACAACCTGCCCTGCTTCGCCAGCAGTATACCTCCCGTCCTTTGGAGCGCGGGAGGTTAAGTGACAGAAGTATCTGTAACATCCTTCCCAATAGCCACTGCACTCTTAGAAGATCTTCGACGAGAGTGACGACGTCGTTGCACCTTATCAGCGGCCTTTCTGTGCGTGTAATGTTCTCTTGTCATTTGTTTAAGTATCGAGCGTTCCCTCTTAAGGCGGAGACAGTCTCTTGAAGCAGCGTCACGAGGGCCACGGCAATTGGCCCGCTGTGTGGTTCAGAACATCGTGGGCAGACGATGAACAAATTGCGCACACTATTCACGTGCCCGATATTTACGCATTTCCTACACAGGAGAGGCTTCGGGACGAAATGCCTAATCGCGTGTCAGAAGTGCCCAACCTTCACGTACGTTGCAATGCAGTCCCCTTGGAAAATCAGTTCGCTGCACTTTGTCCTTCCAATGCGCTGGGCTTGCAGTATTGCTACGCTGTTGGTCGCTGGTCGCATCGAAATGGGCTGGTCGGAGTCGCAGATGAACAAGTCGACGTCGTAAATGACACCTGCCGATTTTGAATATTTTTTTTTTCAATTTCAATTCAATTTATTTCACATGTATACATGGTGAGGTTCGAGGGGAAAAAGCCAGAAATTGTGGCTTGACATGCTCCTCGGCCCCCACATTGCAGGGCAGCAGGCAACATACATACACAAAAATCATTAGAAAAGACAATGAGAAAATGAAGCCTACACAAAAAATGATAACAAAAAAGCAACAGAATTACAGAAAAACATGTCATTGGTTATTCAAATCAAGTCAACACTTTATGGAACGAAAGAGATAAGGAAGCAGTGAAAGCATGGTGAAATCTAAAAGGTAGCATGTACATCCTGTATATTTTTGCGGCATGCTCGTATTGCTGCTGATTCTGCGGACCATTTTGATGTTGCTGAAACTTTCTGGAGTGTTCCGATCAATGAAGTCAATGGCGACGACATTCCTATAGCGGTTCACCCTCACGTATTTAATCGCTCCAGGGACACGAGCCTCTGCATAGGAACACAGACTTGGCTTGGCTGTTGATGTGGTTGAGATTCTCGGCTGTAGTCTCTGACACAAACAGGACAGTAAGCACCGGTGCCGCTCGCTCCGTGCGGATAGTGGGCGCATAGTCGACGACAACGAGTCCTTAGTTCTACGCAGTCTTCGAATGGCCTTCTTGCCGGGGACTCTGATGAAGCCGCCGCCAGCCGACGAATCATCGCTGCCGGCCGAGTACACTACGGTGGTGGCCTGGCTGCCTGCGTCGCTCTGGGGGCTGAGACGTTTTCTTTGAGCGGCAGCGGCTGACCCACCGGGCTGCACAGGAAATCCAGCAGCGTCCACTTCCATCACCGTCAAGAAAAAGGAACAGGGCCTGCACGATAATGCCGTAAAATAGGAAAAACTGAAGGGACAGCGTTCTGGTGAAACTTCATCGTCTCCCGTACATGCACAGATCAGCACAGTGATGAAAAATTGCATTTAACAGTAATAAAACACCCATACAGTCGGAAATCTAGTAACAATTGCACCAACTCTACACAAGAAAGTTAACAGCAGTAGAAATGTTTTTTCTATTCTTCTGATTTCTTCGCACTGATATGAAAAACTGGCCTTCCTTTTCTGTGGCTATTTGAAAAGTGATAAAACTATTGCCCGTGGAACCCACTGCAAGAGCAGTGAAATTATACAGATAAAGTCAAAACAGCGCGTAGAACCGGAATGTAATCATGAATTAGGCCTAGACGTCCTCTGAGGTTGCATAAATGAACCGCTAATCAAGCAAACAGCGCACCCCTAAAGCTACGGACCGTCAGAGAATAATACATAGCCTCGCTTTCATTTTTTCCCCCTTAATTTCAAACAAGAACTACACTTCGCCCATTTTAGAAAGTAGGTGCAAGGTATCCACATAGTACTCATTTTCTCTGTGTTTATATTCCTCATATATTGTGAACCTGTCTACGGTGCAAATGGTAAAAATGTGCACGCCTGAACCTGCAAACATCTATTATCAGAAGAGCCAGGTTCATTCACCTAATATTTCATTGAAACTCTGTAGAGTTTCCCGCTAAGCAGAAACTCTACAGAGTTTCACGCTAAGCAGAAAGCACTAAAAATTGAGTTAGCTGTCCTCTAGCGCGCTCTTTTTTTACGAAAAAGAGGCGTATTCGCGTTTAGATTGCACTGTCTCGAAGGGCTGTAAAAACCCACCCATTGTATCCCAACACTCCCCCAAGTGCGATTTTTAAATACGAAGTCACAATATAAAAAAAAAACATCACGACTGTTTTGATGGTGAAAACACTCTCATCACTGAGGACCTACTGCTAGAAAGACGCTTAACAAGCGCCTAAAAAGGGCACTATTTGGTAATGCCTATAAGGGCGGTTCATTCAAGCGTTCCTCTTTCCGCACAGCACTGGTCACACATAAAAAATGTCACCACCCCTTTACACCAATGCGGCTTTTTTTTGTCGATTCTGTAAAGATTCTCTACTCAATCAATGCTTAGCTGCCGCCTCTAACATCATGCATTTTCAAGAAGGAACAATATCTCTCGGCGGCTGTCGTTTTACAAAAGGTGGCATTGCAACCAACGGCACAGAGACTTAAAAGAACAAACCCAAAATTAAACCGTTGCTCAAAATTGTGTTTCCAGTTAAACAAAAAAAAGCGCGTGCTATCTTCCTTCCATGCAGATTTCTAACCACGTCGTGTGACAGGCTCTTAACTCGTTAAGCGCTTACTGATTGGACCTAAGGTGACAAGACAGGCCGTTCACCATAACCGCGAAGGATGTTTGAAAAATTAAGGCACGTCGTCGCGAGGCCGAGCACGCAAGGGAGCCGGCATCCCTCCGCTCAGGCCGCCCATGCAGCAACCGCGAGCCTGTGTAGCCTGCATGCAGAGCTCAGCGCCCCGGCCTCGGAAAGAATCGCAGTCATATTTTACGTTTAGAAACGGCCATCGCGAGCGCACTTCTCTGGCGCGGCTGCAGTGCGCGCGATACACCTTTTGGCCCCGATGCCAGCCTGAAAGACGAATGGATCTCTACTATAGCTTGCGGAAATTATCCGCCGGATGAAAACCGGAAACCTCCCACGGCGCCCAGTACTGAAAAATTACGCGTAGCAGTGCGCCTGATAAATCATTCTCAGTTACGCGCCCTTCTACACCCGTGAATAAAAAGAAGAAGAAAAAAAAGACGTGGTACACGCGCAGACGAGCTTATACGAATCATGTGTGCACGTCTGTGCATGTCTTTGCGACACTGATGCCCGCGCACTGTGTCCTATAAGGTGCACACGTTCTTATGTGGCTATATATATAAAACGAAAAACAAACCGGACTTTAAACGGCGAAATCGCTTCGCCATTTTTCACGGCCCTTAATAAACTGTCCGCTCGCAATTCATTTCATTATGGAAGAGAGCGGCGTCTCTAGCATGTTCAGTTTCCGCATGGGTGAGTACGTGATGTGGAGGATTTTTTTAAAAAGCGCGTATTAATGAATACCCGGCGCGGTCACCGCAGCAACAAGGCTTGCTTCACAACTCGTTACGCTGTAAAAGGGACTCGTAAACACGTCCCTCTTATTAATGGTATCCCGCCAATCTCAAGGATGCGCGCATGCAAAAGCAGTCGGAGAAAAATTAAAACTGGTCTTCGGCAAAGGTTTAAACCAACTCAGCAGTGTATACCGATTGCACAGTCGTGCGAGCTGCAGGCGGAGGAGGCATGGACTGGCAACGCGCAGAAGATTGAACGTGTTTGCACGCATTTTCGATTTCCCCCTTTTCTTTTGGTTTTGATCATTCTTGCAGGATTGGTGCCGAAAGCCGGACATCATTTCGCTGTCGTCACATCTGCAATTCGTTTTCCTTTGGATTTATTCCATCTTACCACAGCTTTTTCTCATTTTTTTCTGGCCGTTCTCCTTCAGAGTGTTCAATAAATGACAGACGTGTGCTATTCAAGCAATGGTTGCAGACTGATCATTTTACGTGCGTAAAATAATGAGCTGCTTATATTCCAGAAACGAGTGCATATTATTAAAATCCGCTTTCGATTTTCGATATACCTTAAGCTCAAACTATCATTTGGATTTTCTGGAAGCAGGGACGGAGGGGGGGGGGGGGGGGGGCAGCTATTTATGAATGCCCCTGTTAGTCCAGATTCAGAGCGACGGAGACACACTGTTATTTATTTATAGCGGTATATCATCCGTTTTCAGCGTACTCTATACTTCCAGCTTGGTCATTTGTAGAGTTAATTAACGTAGCAGGTCTACATCCAGGCTTCAAGGGGCGCATTAGAGGAAGGCTCCCTCATAATGACAGATATCCCGACTGGCACTTACGCTTCGGGTTAAGTTCATAAAATTTGTCTGTGCCAACCTGCGCAGTGCTGTATGCTAGTCAATGGGCAGTTCGGAGGGAGAGGGCAAGAGGGCGCTTTCCATTTGCAGTTCGTATGGGCTTCCTTAGTGTGCACCGAGGTTTGCACACGCGAGCACTGTGGCATTTTGGATGCATTGAATTGCTCATTTTGGCGGTAAGCTCAGCGCGGAGGGACGACGGACACAGAAAGGGAACGAAACAAGCACTTGTTTTCTCCCCTTTCTGTGTCCTTCGTCCCTCCACGCTGAATTTTACCACCAAAATGAACTACATCCAACTAGCCCAACTCACCATTCTAGTGCATTGAATTGCGGCCGTGCCCTATCGGGTATCACGACGCGCGCGCAGTGCTGGTCACCTTCTGGGAAGAGCTATATCACAGGAATCATCCACGGAGAAAAGAACTTAGTCATCCTGTCTGCCTGGCCTGTTCAGCCTCGTAGAAGACGATAAGAAGCTTTTGTTTCTCATTTTTATTTTATTGACGTATTAGGCCCGTTTAGAGCTTTTTCTGCCGTCGATATACCGTGACAACGGCGCGAAAAGTGTCTACTTCCGAAGCCATTCGAGCTAATCGAAGATCATGAAGTGCATTCCGGAGAACCTTTCAAACGTTTCGGTTTGATGTCATACACGTCGCGGAGACTGCGAACGCAAGCTGTGAGGGACGCTGCTGGCTAAGATCTATGAGTTTGATGAGTTTCATTGATGAGTCGGTGGGACAGCCAGGTTAGAAGGTTGAAACTTGGTTCCTGCAGCCATGCAGTTCAGTCCGAAGGAAAGACGAAGAAATCGCAGGCAACTTAAATCCGGAGTTTGGGAGTGTACACAAAATATATTTATAATTGACAAGAGAGAACCCTACAAAGCTTTTCACAAAAGAAAAAAAAATCTTTTTTCATCATGTAAAAACTTCCATCTACTCCATATATATATATACCCCACTCGCTCGTGCTCTGCGAGTGTGGCATATATGCATCGCATAATTTAATGTGATGTGCAGAGATGTGTTACTTGCTCGTACAGAACCAAGGAACTCGATCCGCTCTATGCAGTACATAATAATATATTATGCATAAACATTTTACGCTATTTATTAATCACAAAAAGAGCTATAGGGAAAGCCTCAATGTGCTTGCCAATGTTTCGACACGAGGACTTGTTTTCGTCTTGGCCAAGTGCTCTTGTCGCAATGTTGGCAAGCACCCGTAGGCTTCCCCCCTTGCTCACTTTGTGATTGTCAAGAAGCATCTGCCCACCTTATTATTGCACTGTGCCATTGGTGTTCACGGCAGTGGCTGAGTCAGCAAAGGAAGCTCGTCAAACCGCGTATGCGTAAGAGTTCCGCAAAAGAAATGTAATATTGTCACGCGGTGAGAAGACAGGCACGGGCGATCTGGTGGGCAACAGAACAATATATCTGGCGTCGTGCTCTGAAACGAACACTTTATACGGATGACTTGTTCCATCAAAGAATAGAACAACACTCGTCCGCAGCAACCGCAACAAGGTCGTCAAAGATCAGAATGGGTATCGCTCTCGTCTGCTCTCAATTTAAAGACACCATCGAACCTTAGAGATAAGGTGCCTTAAAACATCCACGATAACCTCGAACACCGCGCAAAAAATGCTGCTCACAGTTATGACTGTTTCAGAGTGCTCTGGTCGCGTCTCGTGCAGCAAATTGGTAATTCTAGGCATTGGCGACGTTCAGTGCACCCTAAACACGAATACGCCTTTATGGGAGTCAAATGGGGGTAAGACTCCCTCTTTACTCCTTTACGTTTAGAGCGTAAGCGTTTCAGTGGCATGTGACACCCAGTGCGATCCCTAAGCAACGTTCCTTGAGCACCGCAGGCTTTAGGAACAACAAACGTCATGAGAATGAATTTGCGATGCAAGTTAGCAAAAGGCGCTCGGGAGATTGGTGGCTCAAAAGCAGAGGTGTGACATAAAGTTAGATGCGCAGGAATAAAGATGTATTTAAAGTAAATAGCGAATTTATAGACCGATTTATAACACCGTCAAAGAAACAGAAAGAAAAGGTGAATGAAAAATAGAAAATGAAACAAAACAAAGGGTATCATGGTGGAAATTGCAACCATCACGCTTCAAAGGGGACGCTCCTATCTTCCATTCATTCATCCATCCGACATGTTCAGTGATAAATTCGCACCGAGTATGCTGAGACAGTGCAACGATGTGCCCGCTCGCTACTGTTGATTATATGTGTTTGTCCGAACCGATATACAGCCTTACGCATGCTGCTGCTTCGACAGTAAATTCTTATCATCTGTAGCAAGAGAAGGTGTGAAGTATAACTCCATGAATCGGTGCTTGTTCAACATGGTTAAGCGCGCTTTCTAACCTTCGGAAGTTGCATTCATGTCCCATTCTTTTTCTGATTCGTAAATCAGCTATCTGCTACATTAATATGTCATCGTTCCCTTGAAATTTCTGGACGGTTACTCCTATGGGTAGCTGTCAAAGGAACCCTTGCTGAGTGGCACGGACACATATGCCCACTGCGCCTATAAGACCTGATTGGTATTTATGCACTGAGCGCTCAGGGCAGCGACACTAAAAACTGTCCTAACCATTCAAAGCGGAGAATAAGTTCCACAAATGCAGAAAATTTATGCTGCTGGAAGTATTATGACCAATTTGCATCACCACATCATTCGAGCTTTTCTTGGAGCCCTCTCTCATTCTTTTCGCAGCAGAAGCTGGTCATTATTACAGGTACGTCCCACCAGGAAGGAAAGCGGTGAGACGTTTCTGCAGGAGCGTATCGTTGGTGCATATCCTCCGCGTAAAGGCGCGACTGTTAAAATTCACAACGGAAATTAAATGCATGCGCTAGCGCTTACATCTGCACTTCACACGGCCTCCGGCTCTTTTTTTTTTTTAGCGCATAAGGGGATCTCGTACGTGCTTTCTTCCGCAGAAACACGTATCATGCATCGCACATACTGAAAAAAAAATTTCGTACCCAGGGAACGTCTCGATGATCCATCTAAATGCAAAATGCAATTCGTTCTAAGACTCCAATATGTGACGCGAAATTGGGCGCTCAACTTTCACCCCAGCGATATAAAGAGCGCACGTAATGAAATGCCTGGAATGCCAATTACCAACTTGCTATCGCACGCCCGTTTTTTTCTCTCTCTCTCTCTCTTCATTTTCCTTCTTGTACAGCGTGCTTCTGAGAGAACGAAACTAATGCCACCGAGAACTTCTTTGTTGCTGCCAGAACGCGTCGAGGATATACCTTATTTCTCATGCAAAAAGGACCGGCAACTCATTACGCATGCATTCCACTTTTTCTTCTTTTACATTTTTTTTTTTCTGGAGCGCATACACGTATACGAATGTTTCGAAATCAGGAATGCAGCGCGTATCTTGTAAAACTGCTTACCGTATAGGAACTCCTCTTCTGCGCTCTGCGGTGGTGCGGAGCTCAGGAACAACGCGAGCACCGCTACAGCTGAGGAAATAAAAACCAAACAAAAAAGCGAGGAGCAGCTGCAACGAGAAGCATGTGCGCGCTCTCGTGTTCATCCACCGCGCGCGCAGCAGCAGCCTGAAACGCACGCGGCCGCGCCGCCCGTTCGTTGTTGTCCGCGGTATACTTGCAGTTCTCTACCACTTTGAGAAATGACCCGCGCCCGCGGTGAACATTACTCATACTTTGTATTCCACTTGTGCCCGCGCTCGGGTTGTTGTATGCAACGTCCGCGGCGCGGCCGCATGCGTGTCTGCAATACGTGCGCGCGCGTGTGCGTGCGTATGCTGCACTACGGCCTCCTGTTTCCCCGTATGTACTGCATAAGAGAGCTCAAGACTCGCGAACATAAATGCGCGAATCCTCCGTTTTATTCTGATTGTTTCTTTTGTTATTTTCTTCTAGCTATTCCTCAATTCCTCACTCTTTCACGTGCACTTCTTCCTGCGCAAAGTAGCCGTATATACGCAATGTAGTCTACCAACCACGAACACGAACGAATCCGCGTTAGCAGCAGCGCTTGCACCAGCAAAAACTCGACAACGCAAGTTCCGCTTGGCTGGCAGAAACCGTTTTCTACGAGGTACAAGAAGACGAAAAAGTGCGCCAGACAGAGAGAGAGGGGGGGGGGGGGGGGGGGGGGGACGAAGGAGCAAGGCGGGAACGTGGTATACATTCGCGAAAGGTGTACAAGCGTGGAATCATATATACACCGCCCAGGTGCACACCTTTATATATATGCATGTATACGCGGCAGGCTAGGCCCAACGAAACCTCCTATCTGTGGGCGCTGGCGGTAGCTCGGAGCTTCGCCTCGGCGAAATCAGAACGAGGAGTCCACGGAAAGAAACCGTTTCTCGCTGCAAAGGACTAACCAACGCTACACAGGCGGGCGCATGCGAGATCAGAGAAAACAGAACTCGCAGTGTCTTTGCCTGCGCCGCAAGCGATGCAGAACCGAGAAGCCGTAGCAGCGGCACTGAAAAGCAGGGAACAAACGACAAGTATCGAGGGAGGAAGAAAGAGAGTGAAAGAAAGAGCGAGCGAAACGGCCGCGGGAGCGAGCAAAGTGGGTAGCAGGCGAGGAGGAGAAGAAGATGCGATAGGGTGAGGAGCAAGCGGAACGTGCCTGTTAGATTTACGAGCGGCCCGGTCTCATTTGTAAATAGAATTACGTTCACGAATTCTCGGGCCATAAAATTTATGGCAGGACTTGAGCGAAGAGAGCCGGTTGCTCTCCCTCTCGCTTTTCTTTCTACCCCCTTTCCTCCCACCCCGTCTTTCTCTTTCCCGTAGCGCTCGCTTGCTAGTGCCGTCGTCTCTCCACTGCCGCGCGCTCCCCCTCTCCCAGTGTGTGCTCGGAGAGAGTGCGCTGGTACGTGCTTGCTGGCGCGGGGCTGACTGAGAGCGGGGGCGGCGCGGCGAGATAGCGAGGGACTGATTCCTCGAAATAAATATTCATTGGTCGGATTACCAGCTAATGGCATTAGAAAGAGTGAAGCGTGTCGTCTTTGCCTCCTCGGGTGCTCCCCGTCCGCCCGCCCGCCCGCTGCAAACCGTCTTGCGCCGTGAAAGTGGCGGCAGTTCGAAGGTTTGGCAGCCCGCTTCTTCGCGCCGGCCCTGGCGCTAACGTGAAGGCAGGCGGCTTGCTGCTCCAAAAGGGTGCCGTTGTGAGGGCAGCGGCTGCTTTTCATTTGTGGATGGAGCTAGACGCGCTCCTCTTCGTGAGGTCTTTCCTTGCTGGAAGGCGAGCTCCTCACTTCTGTGCTGCACCTTTTTGTTCTCGTGCAACGATTCACACAGTGTTCTCGACGATGTCAATCAAATTTTGGCTTCAACTCAATTTCGAGAAATGACCTTAGCTCACGCAGAGAGGCTCGACGCGCGAAAAGTCAAGTGAACGTTGTTGTCTTGAGACAGGATGACTGAGTACACTTGGAACAGCGTTGCGTAGCTCTAGTGCTTTTTTGGCTGGCTTAGGGAGTGACCGTGAAGTGGAAATGTGAAGTGATTTTGTTTGTGCAGGGCGCCGGGCAGATGAAGTTTTATGAGTGCAGTGGGCATGGCCTCATCCTGCTGATGGATCAGTGTGGCGGAGAAAATGGTGGACGAATTGAAAAAAAAAAAGGAAGTACAGAAGAGTATGCAGTGCCTTCCTTGGTGTGTGAAAGAGGTGAGGGCGAGAATGTGCAACATAACCTTCACGATTACGAAAATGCAGTGCCACATGCAGCAGCATGGGTGCCCTGCCACGAAGAATAATTTTGCTTTTCTTGAATAAAACTGCAGCCTCATATGCAGAAAGCATGGGTTATAGAGCGAAATTCGCCATCCTCGAATAAAACTGTAACCTCATGCGCGGAAAACATGGCTGTACACTGTCACATTCTAGCCAGCTTGCGCAAATTGACCTCCAGCATCAGGGTTTGCTCTACGAAAGCCGGACGTGTTTGTGGCGAAGGCAAACGTAGTGTTTAAATTACGCCTTCAACATGAAGCTACATCTGGTATGCGCTCATAACATCACGTAACTCAACATAAGTGATGCATGCTAAATCTGATGGTTCCCTGTAACGTCATAAAAAAATCACGTCCTACATGTTTGCTTAACAAAACACAAGGGTCACGTATACGTTCTGAAGCGTGAATGAATAACAATTTATAAATAGTTCAGGTCTAATGTCCGCAATAGGCCATTTCGTGAGGACAGAATTCCTTTTCGCTCAACATAATATCAGCTTTTAGCACTTCACAACTGTTCAGTATATTATATGCAAACCTAAGGTTTCCTATTCGCGCGCGTAACTGTTTTAGCAGCCCTTAGCAACTACCTTTAATGTCGTTAACCTTCCTTCTTTACTTTGAATAGATGCAGTGACAGCAGCTACTGAGTTCTCTGATGTATAGCTCGTACACGAAGTCGACGTTGCCTCCTTCGCCCACTAACCCAGCATCTATTCATTTTATTAGCTCCCAGCATCGCTTGGTATACCCGAGCATCTCTCAACATCTCCATTACTGCAGTAAAGGGTGGTTCTTTTCTTCTTTTCTTGTTGTACGGAGAGGTTGTTCCTCCGTTCTTCTCTTTTCCAACGAAGCACTGAGCCGGTAGGAAGACAGGGACTCTTGTCGAGTACTGATATAGGTTTTATATACACAGACGACTATTTACAAGGAGTATGTACATGACAGCATGATGTCTGACCAGCCGCCCCGTGGACCCACTCCACGGCTACTCGAGAGCACGGTCTGCGTGCCTGGCTCCGGTCGAGACCAAAATCTCTGTGTCGCGATGGCGGCAGAGCATCGCGCGCCCCCGCGCTCTCTCCCCACGCGAAAAGAAAAAAAAGCAAGAAGTTGAATTATTCTTAAGCCGCGAGCAGGAGGAGCCTCGTCACTACATGTGTTTTTGCTCTCTCCCCAAAGCCCCGGCCTTGGCGCCATACGCAGCTTGCAAACGCGGCAACGAACGCTCTCTCGCAACAGGGACCGCGACACCCCCCTCGGGGCAGGTAAGATGCCGCTAACCGTTCCCAGATGAGGCTAGCAAATGGGCGCGCAGCCACCGGGCAGTGTCCGTACCGCGCCACGCCGTGTGGCGCCGGCCCTGTCAGAAAAGGGGTGCCTTCGATAACCGCAAGCGCGCCCTCCGCGAGGTTAACGCTTTGAAGAAAGCCGCGAGGCGCACATGCTTCCCTTCCCTCTCCCCACAACAGACCTGTGGGCGATCCGCACTCGGCCACGGAGGATGCTTTCTTCCCGCAGGCCGCGACCGGGCGGAAACGCGACCTTCAACTGATAGGGGAGACCTCTCGTTTAGTTTGGTAAAAGGGAACACGGAAACGAGCTTCCAGTGAAACAGCGGACGCCGTCCAGGCTAACGACCGCGATGCTTTCGCCGCGCCGCTCGTAGAGCGGCTTTTTCAGTCGTTATTACGGCGCCGGTTAAAATGGAAAGAGGCGATTGAATGGCGCCAACCTTACACCTCCCTCCCAAGATTCAATAATCACTAAATAGATTCATTGAATTACACAGATAACAAGGTGGGACGCCAACGCCACTTTCCGTAACACATTCCTACACAAGGTAGTACAAAATTCCGCTACAAGATAATACAAAAGAAATGACAAACATGTGCACATCAACAAGGCGACATGCAAAGAGTGTCCAAACCCGTCCCAGGGTTACAGTTCTCACACCGCATTCCGCACACCGTTCGCACGCGCACAGGTGGCAGGTTGATGTCCCGGGACGCACACTGGTCTCAGTTCACACGGCACAGGGACGATGACGGGTGCTTCAGCGTCACCCTGTTTATGCCCCTAGTGAACGCTCCGGGCCTCGAGTCAGTCATTACTCCCAACAACCATTTGGGAGACGCGAGAGTGCGTCTGCATTCGCGTGAATTCTACCGCTGCGATGCTGGATCGTCACATTATAGCGCTGCAGCGCCAAAGCCCAGCGGGTAAGTTTCGCACCTCGGGGTACGCTCCTCGTGAGGTACGACAGCGGATTGTGGTCGGACACAACAGTTACCTGGGCACCGAACACCCACGTCTCAAACTTCTTCAATGCCCAAATGACCCCGAATGCTTCTCTTTCGATCGTGGCCCACCGCATCTGCGTCGGTGTAAAACGATGGCTTGCGAAGGCGATCGGCTGTTCCGAACCGTCATCGGCAGTTTGCGATAAGCAAGCACCTGCAGCCACAGCTGAGGCGTCCGTGTAGAGTAAGTATGGCCTCTGTGGGTCAGGTGTACTCAGCGAAACGGCTGCACAGAGATCTCGCTTGAGTGCCTCGAAGGCGCTATCGGCTTCCGGTGACCACGGCAATTGGGTCGGTACACTTTTTCCCGTCAGCTGCGTTAGCGGGCGAGCTATCTCAGCGAACTTCGGAATGTAGCTACGGTAGTAGCCGCAGAGACCGAGCGCGCTGCTCAACTCTTTTTTCGTCTTAGGGACCTGGAGCCTCTCGATCGCTTCCAACTTCTGAGGGTCTGGGCCGTGCTTGCCCGAGCCTACAATATGTCCCAAGTACCGGATTGAAGCCTGAGCTAACTGACACTTGTCTACGTTAGCGCGCAATCCTGCGCTCTCCAAAGTAGTGAACACCCCATGCAGATGCTCCACGTGCTGCTCTAGCGATTGGCTGAAGACGGCTATGTCATCTAAATACGCGCACGCGTACTCTTCATGAGGAGCCAACACGTTGTTCATATCCCTCTGAAAAGTGGCAGCTGCATTTTTCAGGCCGAAGGGCATGACCCTCCATGCGAACTGACCGCAATGCGACACGAAGGCTGTTATAAGTTGTGAGCCCTCGTCTAGGGGAACCTGCCAATAGCCTCGTTTTAGGTCGATGAGTGTAATGAACTTCGCGGCTCCTACACGCAAAATTAGCTCCTGTGGGCATCCCATTGGGTAGGCATCCGTCTCGGTTTCTGCATTGAGCGCCCGGTAATCGATGCACAGACGGACCGACCCATCTTTCTTAGGCGCGCATACGATTGGATGCGCGTATGGACTCTCACACGGGTATATGAGATTCAAGTCTAGCAGCTCCTTAATCTGCTTGGCGACTTCACCTTTCAGAGTCTCAGCGATTCGGTACGGGCGACTACGTTTCGGCTTGGCGCCCTCCACCAGCTTTATGTGATGCGCGCCCACACGCGCTACGCCTGGTTTCGCTGCGAAGAGTGCTTTGTGCTGGTCGAATACAGCGCGTATTCTAGCAGCCGTCTCTACATCGAGATGTGCTGTCTTTTCCACCCCGAGGGCTACGCCTGACACTTCGTCCTCGTTCGCACGCGGGGTATATTCCACCTCCCCGAAATCACTGTCATCATGGAACATGATGCTCACCGATGCTACCCTGCTCACGTAAGGGCGCATCTTGTTAGCGTGAACCAGTCTCTGGCGACCGTCGCGCATTTGCACGTAGTACGAGTGCTCCCGATACTTCCCTGTTACCGTACACGGTCCCAACCACTTTGGGTACAGTTTCCCTGAACGGCTCTCGTCGAAGATCAGCACCGTATCGCCCTCTCTGAAATTCTTGATAGAGGAGTGCTTGTTGTACTGAGAAGCGTAGGCTTCTTGTTGCTTTGTGCTCGTCAGCTCTGCGGCATCGGCTGCGAGTTCAAGCTGCACCTTTAACTTTTTCAGATAATCAGCGGGCGAGTCTGCGAGGTCTGCCGGCAGCTCAATATCACCTGCCCAACTGTTCTTTAGTATCGCGAGTGGCCCAACCGGGTCCCTACCGTACAGCATCCGGAAAGGCGACACACCGGTCGTGTCATGGGGCACCTCTCGATATGCCCACAGTAAAAACGGGATGAATCTGTCCCAGTCCCTCGCGTTTCTTTCAATAACGTGAAACAGCATATTTTTGAAGACTCTGTTCCACCTTTCCACCGCTCCGTTACTTTCTGGGTGGTCAGGAGTCGAGAATCGTGGAGAACAACCCAATCTCGCGAGAAATTCTCTCGTCAAGGCGGCGGTGAAGTTGGTCCCGCAGTCGGAACATACCACCTCAGGAACGCCTGTGCGGCTGAAGATTGCTAATAGGGCCTCGCAGGTAGCTTTAGCGGACAAAGATCTCAAGCAGACTACTTCCGGCCAGCGTGTGCACAGGTCAATTACGCAGAGTGCATAGCGATGCCCTCTCGAAGAGGGTGGATCGAGCGGTCCGATCACGTCAACATTCACCCTCTGGAATGGCACTTTCGGCCGCGTGAGTGGTGCTATCGGCACTCGATCAGCTTGTCTCTTGTCCGAGCGGACCTGACAGCTGTGACAACTGCTGCAGTGGTCTCGAATGTCTTTCTCCATGCCTGGCCAGTGGAAAGAATACTTAATGCGCGCTTTAGTTTTGCGGGCACCAAGGTGGCCTCCCCAGTAAGATTCGTGGGCCAGACTAAGCACAGCTTTGCGGCGCGATTCCGGTAGTACCAATTGGTGCACCTGCTCTCCTAGCACGTAGTCTTTGTGATAGAGAAGCCCATCAACTGTAAATATCCCCGCCTTGCCCCTTTTTGCATCTTGCCAGGCCTGACGCAAGGAATCGTCGTTCCGCTGTTCATCACGGAATTTCTGCGCGTCGCTGCTTTGTATCGGCTCAGCTTCGCGCGCCTCGCTCCGCACTTCTACCGCTTCTGACGGAGTTGCTACGTTGCCAGCGGTGCTTTCCGGCTCCGCTCTCTCGGGCGTCTCCGGTCTATCGATTCCGCACCCCTTCAGCTTGTTTTGCTCCGTCACTGCTAGCACCCGGGCCTCGGTGTTGACCTGGCGTGCGTCAAGCAGTTGCTCCCATGTGTCACCCGATATTAAACAATCGGTGCACTTCAGCTTGTCGGTAAGAGCGCACATTACTTGTGTCTCTTCCACCGCCTCCTGTATGGGTGATTTTTCGCCAATTAAAGCTAGAGGCAGCAGTGCTAGCTTAGCACTCACTTTCTCGCCAAACGCTGACACCAGCTCTATGCTACCGTGTGGTGTTACTAGCTCCTCCGGCACACTGCTTTCACGAATCACAGTGATATCGGCGCCGGTGTCGACAATAGCGTCAATTACCTTGCCGCTGCAGTCTAGTTTTACCTCCCTCAAGTTGGTACGCAGAGAGCAGGAGTCATCCAGGGCTACTCTCGCTGCTAGCCTGTCTCCATTCGCGGGTCCTACTGATTTGCTTTTAGTCTCCTCGCGAAGAAGTGGGCAGTGCGCAGCGTAATGGGTGGAGTCACCGCACCGAAAGCATTCGCCCCGTGCAGCTGACTTTTGAGCTGCCTTGACTAATTTGCCCTTTCGCGGCTCTTCTACTCGAGGCTTAACGCTCCCTTGTGCATTGAGCGGTTTGTTCAGCTCACCTTTAGCCGCGCCCTTCTGTTCAATTGGCTTAAGGCCGCTGCCCCTCCTTTGTGCGCTACCCTCTCCCGCAGCCTCTTCGAAGGTCTGCAGAAGGCGAGCTAGCTCGTCAGCCTTAAACCATTTTTCGCCTTCTCGAAGCTTAACGTACTTATTGGCTTCTTCATTTAAGCCCGCCTTCAGCTGATCAGCGACGAGAAGCTCCAAAAGGTCTTCAAAAGACTTCGCGCCGCGTGCGTCTACGTAAAAGTTCGCGTAGCTGCGCAGACGCGTCGTGAACGCTTTCCAAGTCTCACTTGCACGTTTGGTAGCTGACTGGAACCGTCTTCGATATTCGGCTGCAGACAGCCTTAGCTCTTCAAGCACAATTTTCTTCAGCACCTCGTAATCACGGTGCTGAGCCGGCGTGAGTCGCGTTGATAGGTACTGCACCCTCTCCGCAACAAATGGGAAAACAATCTGTCCCCAAAACTCTCTCGGCACTCCGTACGCCTCCAGCGAGCTCTCTGTGGATTCGAACCAAATAGGTACTTCCGCACCAATGGGGAATTTCGGAATGGCACCTGTTAACAATTTAGAGTAATTCCTCAATGCCATCCGGCTGCCTAGCGGTTCTCCTTCGCTCGCATCGTCACGTGTGCGCCTTGCGGTGGGACCATGAAGTCGAGCGAGCTCAACCTTGAGTTCCAAGGCTTTGCGCCTCTCCTCCGCCATTTTCAGGTTATATTCCATTTCCCTCTCAGAGAGACGTGTGTGGGACCCATCACCGCTGCCCTCGCCACCCCCGCTATCGACCTCCGCGGTGTCAAGTCGGTCGAGGTCTAGCTCAGGAAACTCGTCCGCACTGTCCTCCCCACCTGCGCTGTTTCTGCCTTCAGCGTTTCTAGGCATTTTGTGAGGGTTCAAGTAGGCAAATCTCGTCTCCATATAAAACCACTGACTCGAGTAACCCTGCGTTCACCCGAGCATAAACAAGAGGACTCACTTGGATCCACCGGTGTGAACGTCAGTCGGTCGGAAGTCGCTCGCCGCCAAGTTCGCCGCTTTTCCGCCGCGATGGTGCTGGCTGCCTTCCGGTTGACTTCTCCCCTGTTGCCCGTGTGGTCCTCTTCTGACCGTGGCTGTGGGTTGACGTTCCTCGCCGATTCCGGTGACGACCTTCTCGCAGTTACCCTCAGCAGGTACACCGCCTTTGGTGTCCTACGCTTGGAGGTGCTTGCTATCGTCTTCCACTTGTTGTCTTCCGAGTCTCCTCCGATGCAGTTCTTCATCCTGTCGACTGCGCCAGTAAAGGGTGGTTCTTTTCTTCTTTTCTTGTTGTACGGAGAGGTTGTTCCTCCGTTCTTCTCTTTTCCAACGAAGCACTGAGCCGGTAGGAAGACAGGGACTCTTGTCGAGTACTGATATAGGTTTTATATACACAGACGACTATTTACAAGGAGTATGTACATGACAGCATGATGTCTGACCAGCCGCCCCGTGGACCCACTCCACGGCTACTCGAGAGCACGGTCTGCGTGCCTGGCTCCGGTCGAGACCAAAATCTCTGTGTCGCGATGGCGGCAGAGCATCGCGCGCCCCCGCGCTCTCTCCCCACGCGAAAAGAAAAAAAAGCAAGAAGTTGAATTATTCTTAAGCCGCGAGCAGGAGGAGCCTCGTCACTACATGTGTTTTTGCTCTCTCCCCAAAGCCCCGGCCTTGGCGCCATATGCAGCTTGCAAACGCGGCAACGAACGCTCTCTCGCAACAGGGACCGCGACACCCCCCTCGGGGCAGGTAAGATGCCGCTAACCGTTCCCAGATGAGGCTAGCAAATGGGCGCGCAGCCACCGGGCAGTGTCCGTACCGCGCCACGCCGTGTGGCGCCGGCCCTGTCAGAAAAGGGGTGCCTTCGATAACCGCAAGCGCGCCCTCCGCGAGGTTAACGCTTTGAAGAAAGCCGCGAGGCGCACATGCTTCCCTTCCCTCTCCCCACAACAGACCTGTGGGCGATCCGCACTCGGCCACGGAGGATGCTTTCTTCCCGCAGGCCGCGACCGGGCGGAAACGCGACCTTCAACTGATAGGGGAGACCTCTCGTTTAGTTTGGTAAAAGGGAACACGGAAACGAGCTTCCAGTGAAACAGCGGACGCCGTCCAGGCTAACGACCGCGATGCTTTCGCCGCGCCGCTCGTAGAGCGGCTTTTTCAGTCGTTATTACGGCGCCGGTTAAAATGGAAAGAGGCGATTGAATGGCGCCAACCTTACAACTGCTGTCCTCCTTTCAAACCATATTCGCCACGAAACCTACCCCGGCCTTTTCCTTCATATCTGAACAATGAGGGAATGTACCCATAATAAGCGCTTTTCAGCGCCACGTTTCTTCGCTTTCTTACGTTCTTTTTTTTTCTTTTGCTCTCGTGTGAGCCGAAAGAAGTCTCTCCAGACTGAAACAATGATCACGAATCTCTCTGAAAAGCGCGCGAAACATGAGCGGTGAACGTGTCTTCACGCTCGCATTCAGTGCACTTCCCGTCCTGGTAGGAATTAAGGGAAAGTAATCTGTCAGTAACAGTCACAAAAGAGTAGTTCGCTGTACGACCAGCAGAGGCGGATTTATGGGGTCGTCCCCCGTCTTCAGCGAGGATTTTTACATATATGAAACGCATGCTCAACGCCACTTTTTTTTTTTACAAACACAGTCGAAGAAGTACATGGTTCCAACTGTATCCCCCCCCCCCCCCCCCCCCCAAACCCCCGCAACGAGCCGTGCGGCACCTGCTCGACTCGCTGACGCTCCACGCCAATGCTTACAAGCGCTTTTAGTCGACCCCTGCCACCGCTCCTGCTGTTCCAGGGTTACGTTCCATCCCGATGGAGCTGGGTGTTCCACGCTCAGATCAACATATGTGAGTGAGCGCATTCATGGGTGGGCCAGCCAACCTATGGACAGCGCAAGAGAACGGTGAGGTCAATAACTCATACTTATTCAGTGCCACGCGCGGAAACAGATCGTAAGTGACACGCGCCAAATGACTGCGCATATGAACACGTGTTTAGTGGCGGGGTGGTATTGGGCCCCACAACACCACGGCACTTGCAAGCTTCTCATAATTTTTTTTTTCAAAATCAACGGGTGCTCTTCACCTTCATTTGCTTTCCTTCTTGCATTTCGCGCGCGCTGCGTGTTCAGAAACGCGTCAATAAATCTCCATTTGCAACTGTAATTATCTATAGCGAGTACAGTGAGAGGTCGCGCACTCACAGAGGCAGGGACTGACGGCTCCACGTTCCCTCGCAGTCAGAACGATCGCGTCCACTACCGCTCTCAAGTGCTCAGTCCCACTAACGTCCCCAGATGCTCATTCGCATTAACATCCACCCCCATTCACGACGGCTGATCCCAGATCACACTCTCATGCAGTCACACTCAAAGCGGTGACCTCACACTTACGCTCACATCCACTTACCCAAAGATGCTCACTTCAACTCACTCAAAAAGGCTCACTCGACTCCAAAGCACACTCTCACAGCAGCAATCCATCTTTGGGCCAGCATGAACTTTGGGACACATCAACATAGGCAGACACATGGAACACGGAACTCACAGCTGGTGGTTTCATGCTGGCCCAAAGATGGATTCATACCAACTGGCCCAGAGGAATGCCATTCTAACAGCAGCTGAGCACTAACACTTGCACTATGACTCGCGTCCACTAACATCAACATGAACTTACACTCGAAGGAGCTGAGCACAGGCACTCATACCCTGCTCAAATCCGCTCACATTTGCAGGCGCTCTCTCACATTGATTCCAATCCACACACACACGCAAAGCCGCTCACTCACAAGGGATCTCACTGGCACTCATACTAGCACTGCTCGCATCGTCTGACCGACCTATGCTATGCCTCTCGTAAATTCCTCTTGGCCAAACCGTGGCGACCGTTTACTCTTCTTCTGTCATTAGACGAAGGATCTGCTTCTTGCCTGCACTATCGGCGACTATATTTTGTTATCAATTATCGACTTTCATTTCTGAACAGAATCTATAATAATCACACGTTCTTCTTTGGGGATTCGATTTTTCCCTTATTTTTCGGAAGAAACTAAAACATGAACAGCACTAGAATAAAACAACGCCCCGACAACCTCCGCAATAGAAAGCTACAAAACACTTGCAAATGAAAAGCTACGTTGATGCAACGTCCGTGATCCCAGGCACGCTGTAATGACGAATCCAAGAGAACCGTCCGTGTAAAGCATTCGTGCTGCAAATTTTGCTTTGCCACCCGTGTACAGGCGTTGTGTAAATCATAAACCATACTTTATAAATAAAAAAAATATGCGTGTGGACCTACAATCGCTGAGTGCAGAATTTCATAAACTCGACCTCATGCTACAAAGTGACCGAACGACCATTATAAAAGAGAGCGGTTCGATAGACTGTGCTGTCTTTCACTTCCCTGACTAGAGTAAATGGTTGCTGCCCAGGAAGCAAAAGTTACGACCACTATAAGTAAATAATTAATGAACCTTCAGTTATAGTAACCTGTGGCAACTGGCTAATTTTCTCTCCAGTACAAATTTATTAGCCACGTAAAATAGCAGTTAGTAAGCTGTGGCATTGCTTCAATACATAAGTAGTCACGTTTACCCGCTAACTGGATGACTGTTGACGATCTTGTGGGAGTATAGGCGAAAGCTTCGAGCCGGAGATATCTGTTGATATCGTCTGTGCAGCGTCATACAATCCAAAAGTTCGCAAGAAACTTCAATTACAGACTGTCGCAGCTCTCAGGCGAAAGAAACTAACCCAGCTAGGCGTCGGAGCAGTTAGTATTATCAAAACGAGCCTGACACCGATCAAGTTGCGTCGCCACAACACGGCTGCCCTTCGTACAACACTGATAGTCAAAGCAGTGACAAGTGTCCAGGGAAAGACGCAGGGCGGAGGCTCAGATAGCAGCGGGTAGCAGATAGCAGCCTGCAATCTTCATGCGCCTCCTATTACTGCTGGCTCAGCGTCTGACTGGTATCTCTATGAGCAGTCCTTCAATCGTGCATTTTGAAAGGCACTAAACATTTAGTACAGGGAACAACTGAGGGAATATGGAACAAATTCTGCATGCGATTTTGTACAACTTCGGTGTGAAAATATTGTTTCAAGTTTCCCATTGAGAATAAATTTGCCACGTCCGAGGCCGGACCATGCAGTCATTTTATCTCAGTTTTATGCGTGCCTGATTTTCTTAACCTTCAGTTACTATTTAGAAATCATCTGGACATGCCACTCAGGTTAAGTAGTGAAAAGAACTGAATATAATCAACGGAAAAGAAACACTGCGTTATATCGTCCTAAACAAATGAATTCTAGCCTTGTTATTTAAATGAATATTGTAGTTTTATAACGGCGATTTTTGTAGCGATAGCTACATTACGGTAGCATTTCGAGCCTTCAGCGTGGCGGCGCCGCCACCCTGTGGCTGCGTCGTCATGCTGTCACGGGGTTGGTCACGTGGTGCGGAGCAGCTGCCGGCGGCGCGGCGCCATGGCTGATCACGTGGTTCGTCACGTCGTTGGTCATGTGACCAAGCTCCGCTCAGCCAGCTGTAGCTATCGCGTCACTCCAGGTTTAACCAGATCTAAACCACCAGCATTTTTTTTCCCCTTTCCTTTATTGTGGTTTCGGGTATCGTTTCTAGGTTCGGCTAACCCGCAGTGCACATGACACTGCAGTGCAGTATACTTACGTGTTGCGATCGAGCAAAATCGTCGCGAAATACTGTGGTGTTGAAAGATGAAGGAAACTCCTTCCAAACACCTAAAGAGCATGTGATTTCTCCAAGCCCCCTTACCTGTAACGTCATTTATGTGTGATAAAGGTGCCCAGCCGGGGTACTCCTTTCACAGTCACTATACTTGCTCACCATCGGCAGATAAAAACATCCTACGAGCGATACCTCGGTGAAAAATCTGATACCAATGCTGTTTAATAAATCATCTAGACTTTCGTTTACGCAGCATATTGTTACAGTCTTCAAAACAGCTGGACGGACGTGTTGGTGTGTTTCCTCCCTTTTCGGCCACATCTTTCTCGCTGTGGCCCTAATAATGTTACTTTTCATTGAGTAAAGAACAGAACTACTACAGAGGAAAATAAACTGTGTTACACATCTTAAAAATTGTAGAAATAAAAAACTGCACTGATATCAAACAATCACGAGTCACTTCGCTGATGAGTGTCATACATTTGCGACTCTTTTGAAGCTGGTGCGTTGACCCGTTTGAACATTCCGTCCGATTTGCGTGCTTCCTAACAGTTCTAACTGCGCATCCTCGCTTAGTATATTGTTTAAATCGCGAAAAAATATGTTGGAATCTGTGGCACCGCATGGCTGTAACTTGATGTTACAGACAAGGGGAGACATAGTGAAGCTTCGTGCAACATTAATTTGTCCCGAACAACAGGCACACAAGTTATGCGGCGACAACGTTGTGCTGGTGAAGCGAGTGACTCCCGTTTTGGCGAACACTGCCACGGTATTTAACGACCTTGGTTACGCGTGATTTTTCTCGAATTGAACGGTTGAAATGAATGCAAAGCAAGGACACAAAGCTGCATTTGGGTTCCGTACACAGTATAGCCCAGCTTTCAAAACCTAGAATATATTCATAAGCCGTACTGATACTTGCTTCTTGAGCAAATTTTTTAAAGCCAGGATTTGTGGTTAGAAATGCATATTAATGTTCGCGAGCTGTCCCTTGTCTTTGAGCTTTCAGCTGAACTGTTTACTGAAACATATCCTCTGAAGCTTATAGAAGAGCAGTACCTACAGCAAGGAACTAACTCTCTGGCTCCTTCGTGAGCGTTACACGTTTTTCTTTCTTCTTTTTGTAACATGCACTCCCGTGCAATGCATGGCGATTCTCTGTGACGCTACTGAACCAAAAATTGCATATGGATTATTTTATTTTTTGAATACGGAACACGGTTAAATGTTTGGTACTGCGTTTAAGGCTTTACCGGCGTCACGCAGGTCGCCACATTTCTACCGCTGTGGGCCTGTTACATGATCACCATAAAGATCGACCACAATAGTAGACTTATAAGCAAGCGGATCTTAGATGAACGAAGTGGGCTCACGCAATACGTGCCGAAACATATTCCACGCTGATACTTTAATGACTCGACACGTTGCGCTGTGAGGGAGGTTTTCAATACAGGGCCGTATTTTAATACGGCTATAAGTTAGATTCACACGTCGCTCTTCATGTGCCTGAAACAATCGAAACATCACACTGCAATTTCCGGATCGCCGAAGCTGCATCTAGGTGTAGGCAAAATACAAAAATGCTTCCATGTTTTGAGTCTTCGTAGCTAGTGTAGTCAAATTAGCGTTACAAAATTGGCAATGCGGCAAACACAAATTCCTTTAGTGAACGCATTTCTCTCTGTAAAAACAGAAGCTAAATATAATAAACTGCCCGTGAAAGCTCGCGAAATACAGTGGAAGCGGCTTACATGAATGCCTAAATACTTCAATTTTGAGGAAACTTTAGTGTTAAGGTGATCGCCTGCGCTGTGCCTGCTATACGGGTTTTTTAACAGCAGGACATTATCAAAATGTCACGCGTATGATTATGTCTACATATTGTCTGCTGGTTATTTCTTCCATACCGCATTTATTCAGCGGTGGTGAGAGACGATTATAGTAAATATTCCACGCAACGACTTCAGTCGACGCAAACGGAGAATGGTCGAGGTCAACTTCCAGAGTCCCACGACAGCCTTCTTTTGTTCTTTATCTTATTATTTCTTCACGACCGGTACAGGAAAGTCAAAACTCACGCCGCTCGCGTATTTCCCAAACAGATATATGGGCGTCGAGGCGGAGCAAGAAAGCGCACTTCGTGCGAATTTCTTGCCTTCGCCAACGCGACTTGGCCTAGATTCCTGGTGTGCGCGGCGTAGTAGACTCCCCAAGGAATGTCGCCCGGAGCGCCCCCTCCCCTGCTGCTGCTTGCGCCGCCGCAAATGTGACTGACACGTCCTGTCGGCTGAATGCCTCACTTTTGTGCTTGTACTCCCTCGCCTCTTTTCTACGAGTGGTCCTGACTCCGTGGCCCTGTGGCGTATGTGCTCGCGGGGTCGCCATATGTGGTGGCGGCGCGTATTATACCTCTGACAACGCAGCGTTCGCCTTCGCAAGCCAGTCTGTATGTGACGCACGCCGTATTGTATCCAGGAAGTGCTGACTGTAAAGGCCTGGATTTCCATAGTGCTCCGTACTATATACCGCTGTCGGTACGTTTTATGGACGCAAAGTTTACGGTAGTTCTTTTTTTTATTGTTATACACGTTTCTTTCCTGCAGCGGCTCACGTGCGATCATATGAGCTACCCTCGATGAGTTACTGAGATAACGGCTTCCGGAAAGGCACGGCGCGGAAAAGAGACAAGCATAGATGGCACAGATACGGATCTACACTGCTGAGTAGGAACGGAAGTCAACAATGGACCTCATTATGCTTATCAATGCGCGCGCTCGGAATACAACTATATTACAGGATGATTTCATCCTGCGGTACAGATATTCACGAGTTGTATGATCACTTCCTCGCCGTATTAATGAAATCTGACAAAGAAGACATAGCAAAGTCGCCAAATATAATTAATAATAGCCACAGTCAATATTTCCTCATTTCTCTGCGCTAACACTCGCCGTAAAGCAAAATAAGTTGGCTTAACGCATACTTTCGGCAGTCGTGCTGCTGACCTAACAGTAAACAGTGATTCGCACTAGAGCTGCTTCAAGAAGTTTCAACACTCATAGACTGCAGCTTGACTTGTCTTCGCAATGATCTTAACACGCGATTTATGCCCCTTGGTTGCGAATCGAGCAATTCGAATGTTGTGGACTATATCTCAGGTGCACGGTCAGCGCTGTCTTATTGTCTGCTTGTTCTTCGATGGACACAGAGCCCTGGGTCAGGGTTATTATGATTTTGTTCTGGCACTTATAAAGTGCATTTTTCGTTCGTATTCACCGTGTTTTTGTGTTAGCACTGGTTGTGCACTCTTAACAGGAACACGCCTATACTTTAGTAAAAGAGGGGGTAAGCCATCCTATCGCGCACTCTCTCTGTAAAAAGGAGTACGCTAATTACAGGTTACCCTCTTTTTGCCCCTTTCTCTTTAGAGTGTGTGCTGTATTTTCGGACCCGTCATCTCCGCCATCTGTTGTAATGGCTTCTTTAGGACCCTTGCGGTGATTAAATACATAGGCCGAAAAAAATCTCGTGAACTCTTCGTAATCCCTAGCTTTACGACGGCGTCGTGCTTTCGGTGATTATGCATGTAGTCAACGCTAAAATACCACATTAAGGTCGGCAGAACCGTTGAAGCCTCTGCCAGTAGAGAGATCAAGATTATATATTGCCATCATCGATGATATCAGGAGTCGCGCTATTAGAAGCCGACGCATTGTACGGCACAAAATCGACTCTGCTGTGGCACCCTGTCAACCGTCTTTCTGTATTCATACGCCACACCCACTTTCTATGCTCACATTGTGCCCGAAAAACATTTCTGGAGTTGCTTCTTGTCGGCCAGTGTGTCACGCTGAACCAGAATGCTCGTTTTTCTCGCACGACTCGTGTAACCACACCCACGCTGCCGAACCCCGAAAAAAACCGCCAGTTTCAGTGTATCTAGGTTCTGCAGTTTGCGCAAGCGTCAGAAAAGCGTGCATGCATGCCCCGTCCCAGCCGCCCACGCGTGACGCGGCTGCAGCGTCCACGTGAAGAGCGAAGAAAGCAAAAATCCCGACCGGGGACGTGAGGGGACGGCCATCACACTGCGTACACCACCCCCGGGTTTTTCGACGACGCATCACGCGCGTGATGCAAAAGATCGACCCACGTTCGAGCAGCCGCTCGCTCACGAACGCCGATGATCCGACGGACACGTACATGATGTGTACCCTCACACAGAGCCGCTGACGACGCCGCCTATGGAAGAAAAGCAAAGCCCCGCCGGCGGACACTCAGGCCGGCAGGCTTCGATCACCATGCAGCAGGCCTCACACACACTGTGTGTTTGGCGCTGCTCATTTTTCGATTGCATGACGTGGGCGGGCGTTGGTGGCGATGCAGCCGCCGCCTGCCGCAAAGGCGGGTGTGTACGCTTCCTCTCTGAACCAACACAGTGTGCCGCACACACACACAGCGAGACAGAGAAGGGGGCAGGGCGGACGGGAACGAAAGAAAAGAATGCAAATACACGGGAGCCATGGGCCGGCCGCGGCCTCTGAATCTGGCGCGCCACGGAGAAGGCGAAAAAGGAACGCCGGCACGGCACTGGGAGGATCAGTAGAGAGGAAGAAGAAAAAAAAGAAAGGGGGAAACGGAAGAATAGCTGATAAAAGAAAGAAAAAGTAGGACGGTTGCAGCAGCAGCAGCAGGAGGGGGATGGAAGAGATCCTGACGAGGACCGGGCGGTCTCCATCCATCTCCGTCAAACGCGCGCACGGCATTATGGGAGCGCTGAGCTCGCCTCCTTTTATTCACCCACGCCTGCCTGCCCCCCTTTCCCTCCCTTTCCCCACCGCGCTCGGAACCTCCCGTCCCTTCCCTTTCCGCCGCTGCCCAAGTCGGGCTAGGCCTAAACCCTCCTCTGTAGGGCTGCAGACGCCGGTCCCGTGTGCTTCGCGGAAGTGTGAATCTTTTTCAAGCCATGAATTCTCCGTTTCGTGGCTCGCCTTTACACTTTCATTATCTTCTTACTTTTCTTTCACTGCGCGGACGTGACCTTCAAACTTAGGCACGCTTAAAGGTCAAACTACGTACGTACACTAAATGAACCCAGCTTACACCGAAGAGCTAGAAGAACGAAATTTATAAGAACTATAAAAATTACGGTGGCAGGCGCTACCCTGAAATCGTACGACTCTGGCTCTTTTATGAAAGTTGCATTCGGCAAAACTCTTACAGTGTAAAAGATTCGCATGACATGCCAAGGGATTTGCTGGACTTTTGCGGAAGATCTCGACAGCAACCTTTCTCCGGCACCAAACTATGTGATCTATGACAGAAACTATGACAGAAGTGATCAGGGTCGGTAGAAGGATTGCGAGAACTAGACCAGCCGACGACATACTTTTCGAAGAAGAATGCACAACCTGTTTGTGACAGTGCCTTCGAGCTCACATTTGAGACAGAAATGAGTATCATCATCATCATCAGCCTGACAACGCCCACTGCAGGGCAAAGTCGTCTCCCATGTCTCTCCAATTAACCTTGTTCTTTGCCAACTGCGCCCACCGTATCCCCGCAAGTAGTATCCGTGCGGCACCGTATCCCCGAATACAGTATATACAATGAGAAAAGAATCGGAGACAGTCCTTCCTTTCGTAGTAGATTCCAGCCTTTTGACCTGAATAACAAGAAAAGGGTAAACCTGGGGCTGCAGTGCAGGGTGCTAGAACACTATAGATTACGCTGCCTTCTCCACTAGTTCTTACACCAACAACGAAAGGGAGACCACGATTTTAGCATCGAGGCCCGGAAGCGTCTCTGAACCGAAGGGCGTTCGTTATCCGTGGGACCACCCAGGCACCACTGGGGGCATCACTCGACGCCACACTTGTCGCAGACAAGTTCACCAAAAGGGCTCCCCCAACACGCACCACGCGCGAAGCGGCACGCGTGGCACCGAGAAAGCAGCTCGGCACCAGCCGCGCTGCAGCACACCCCCAGCTCCGGCGCTTCTTTCGGCGGCCGCTTGCCCCTTTTTTCCCACACAAATCACTCCGCGAGGGCTTCCGCGGCTCTGACAAATATTTCGGGCCCATCGGAGTCGAAGAACCCGAGGGCGAGGCCCGAAGCGCGCCCAGGCAGCAGAATGAGTGAGCGGCGGGAGAAGGGAAGATGGGGGAGACAAAGGGAGAGAGGGAGACATAGGGGAAAGGGGGACGAAGTGGTAGAAACCGCGGGCGAAAATCAACGCCGCGGCGCGACCGCCGCTGCAGGAGAAAGGGAAGAAAGGGCGAGAGGGCTCCGCTCTCGTAGGTGGACGACCAGGCGTCGGATGAAGCGGGAAGAGCTGGAAGGGAGGGTTAGAAGGAGGGGGGGGGGGGGGGAGGCAGGCGTGAGAGATAAATAATTCCGCGGAGAGGTCAAATGGTCTGCTTCGGTAACGGCTAACACATACACACACACACAGAGGCGCGCGCACCGTTATGGCAATAAAAACCGGATTTATGGCGCCGTAAAGTCTCTGCGGCTACAAGCAAGTGCGCGCGAAGGAAGGAAGGGGCAGCAAAGCGAGGCGCGGAGGAGGCCGGCGAACGATTTGTCTCTCCCGGCTAAGCGTGTGCTCTCGGCCCCGGAGTCGCAGCCGTGTTTTGCTACAAGGCACGGCTGTGTTCTTGGTTCTCCTGGGGCGGGCAGTTTGGTTTTCTGTTCCGCTTCAAGCCGCTTGGTGCGAGAGGAAGGAATGAACAGGGGGAAGCCAGCCGTGTTTGGTCCATCATTGGCCCCAGAGTGAACCTCGGGTCTCTAGTGCTGCGTGTTGCGATGTGTTTCAGCACGCTTTTGTCGGGTAAGCCTATCCACTCATAAATGACCATGTCCGTCGAAAATGAACTGCTGCACCACATCTTAATGGGTACCGGAAGCAAAGGTCAAGAGCACTATTTAAAAAAAGCCACAGTAAAGTTAACTGCTCCGTTTCTTAGCTGGATGCCTTTGAAAACAGCCCCCCTTTCTGTAGTTTGTCAAGTTCATGTGCCGTTGTGAAATCAGGTTGGCACCTTTCAGGTAAGACATTTGGGGCCTCAGGTAGCCTTAATTCATTTTTCAGAAGTGTTGTGTGGGTACCATTGAGAGATGCCCTAT
This sequence comes from Amblyomma americanum, assembly GCF_052857255.1. Taxonomy (NCBI): domain Eukaryota; kingdom Metazoa; phylum Arthropoda; class Arachnida; order Ixodida; family Ixodidae; genus Amblyomma; species Amblyomma americanum. The sequence continues at coordinate 90,834,500 of NC_135502.1, read as the reverse complement.
CACCAAAAGTAGAGACCTTATAAGCTAGAAAAAAAAACGAAAAAAAAGGAACGAAACACAGAGGTGTCGCCACCAGTTTCGCAAGTAAAATGTGTGCGTCGACACCGTTTTTCCTTTTTCTGTGCAGATTTGAAAATTCTGACAATACGTCCTTTTCAGTAAGTCAGGAGTTTGAATCAACTGCCGGCACGATTTTTAAATCGAATTTTCTGGGCAATAAATGCGTCTTTTACTGCTATACAACCCGGGTTCGAACCCGACCGTGGCGGCTGCGTTTCGATGGAGGCGAAACGTAAAAGGCGCCCGTGTGCTGTGCGATGTCAGTGCACGTTAAAGAGCCCCAGGTGGTCGAAATTATTCCGGAGCCCTCCACTACGGAATCTCTTCCCTCCTTTCTTCTTTCATCCCTCCTTTATACTTTCCCTCACCGCGCGGTTCAGGTGTCTCGGATATGTGAGACAGTTACTGCGTCATTTCCTTTCCTCAAAACCAATTTTCAATTTCAATTTTTTGCTTGACCGCGGCGGCTGCGTTTTTATGGAGGAAAAACGCTAAGGCGCCCGTGTGCTGTGCGATGTCAGTGCACGTTAAAGAACCCCAGGTGGTCGAAATTATTCCGGAGCCCTCCACTACGGCACCTCTCTCTTCCTTTCAACTTTCGCTCCTTCCTTTACCCTTCCCTTACGGCGCGGTTCAGGTGTCCAACGATATATGAGACAGATACTGCGCCATTTCCTTTGCCCCCTGAACCAATTATTATTATTGCTAACAAAAGTCAACATAGCTCCAAATTGCCAGAGAATTAATTTTTGCAGATAACAACAGTTGGGTGGTGCTGTCCTCAGTGGCTCTAAATAAATGCTTCCCCAAAACGGGGTCCTGCATTATTTGTCGCTGGCGCTAAAATGAAGCTCGTGAAATGCCTAGTTTAGTGAAATGCTAATAGCTCGGTGTGCTTGCTCCCTCTGTATTTCACGAATGGACCGACATTTACTGCCTACCGTCCGCTTTATATTTTCTATATGCTTCCCTTTATTTTGTTTAGTGGTGCTGGAGGCATGTAGTGGTCGCAGCTGACAAAGGAAAGGGATAATTGTAGAGACATGGGAGATGGAGAAGTCTTTGCCCTGCAGTGGGCGTAGTCAGGCTGTTGATGATGATGATGATGATGATGATGATGAGTTTCAGAAAGTGAAGTGCAAGTGTCATGATTTCGGACGCAGAGTGGTCTTTTTACGCGAAGTCCTTTCGCGAATCGCTTGAATTGGTATCAGTCTCAATATCGCAGGAATAACAAGTACACAAAAGTTGTTCTACTATCGCATTCCTAATTAAATACCTTGGGAACAAGTTAAGGGAATACACCGGCGCAAGAAATCAAGGACGAGAACGTGCTATTATAATAGGCAGGACGGGCGGTGGCTACCAATTGATTTATTACCCCGAAGAAGAAAAAAACCGCTTATAACCACATGAGAGTGCCCATTTATCTGTACCCTCATGTGGTTACAAGCGGTTTTTTCGTGATAATAAATCAGGTAGTAGTTGGAGCCCGACCCGTCTACTGTGTGTATTCGTCCTTGTTTTCTTGCGCTGTTGTATTCCTTTACCTATGTCCCTTCATCAACCAGCCCAAACCAAAGACCTGTTGGAACAAGTGTTCCAATCAAGACAAGAGCTCGGCATTACTACTGCTCGAGCAGCAAACAGTTCAAGCACCATCTACTCTCCCCCTTTGCCATCTTTTTTTTCTGCATATTTCCCGGGCATATATACGCATATAGAGTTGTCAGACACGGCACGCGATGAAGAAATAAAAATGAAGCCAAATCGAGGCATTTCGCTCTCTTTTACGGGTCCCCAGGGAGAGATGTTGTGCGCCAATGACGCGTGTGCGTCACGCTCCCTCGTTCTCTTTTCTTTTTTTCTTCTTCCTTCTTCTCTCCCCTGCTTGTTCGGCTTTTCTTCTTGGTCGTTTTATGTAAAACAAGCGACTCGCTCACCCAAGGGCTGGAAGGCACGCAGAAGCTAAATGGAGCACGCCTCATGAGCTCCGCTCAACGGCGACGAGAGACGACGCGCGCGATATGTTGCGCGTCTGTTGCGGGGAGGCCCGTCGGCCGCCGACAGGAGCGCACCGTGCGTGATGTGTCTGTTGCCTTCTCTGACGCGACAGCTTCACCCGTTGACTAGACGAGCAGTGCGCGCCTGTTGCCATTGGTCACACCGCAGCGCAGAAATATGGCATTGACGCACCTTGCGGTTCGGTCTTAGTCTCTCTTCGGCTTCACGGCGACGCCCCTTGGACGCTCCTTGGACGCTCCTTAGAATTTATTCTCCTTGGACAGAGGCGGCCATTGTCCTGTTACAGGTCATACGGCAATGGATGCCACGCAGTAACAGGCGGCACTAAGCGCTCGGAAATTATGAGGAGAACTATCTGTCACGACGTCTTGAGTTTGAGTCATCGCTAGGGAGCACTGCCGATAATAAACTGCCTTGCCTTGTGGTGGATAGCGGCCGGAACCGCGCTCGTCTTTGAACATCTCATCTGTGGTTTCAATATGAATATAGAAAAACTTCTTACTCTTTTCGCCTGCCTATCCCTCAATAGAGCCCAATGCCAGTCTCGCACACCGCACACCTGACCACGTGGCCTCATACGACGAATTTTCGTTGATCAGTTCAGGCGAACAAGACTATGCCTAATTCTCATTGTTGAGCAGGCAATCACGCGAGCGGGGAGCCCGCTGTGTAATGACGTCCGTGCGTTTTCTGTTGCTGCGAACTGGCTGCTACTACAAAGATGACTTCGTAAAACTTCCGAAAATGTCAACGAGAGCAAATATCTATATGCCAGTGGACAGCGCTGTTAGCTTGCTGTTCCCTCACGGTCCTAGAGTAGGCTGGACTTTGTAGCATGGTAAGGATTACATATCGTTTAAGCTTTACGACACACAGGCGCAGAAATTATCGACATGCTCAGTGCAAGTCTAATTCCCCCTGCCCCTTAAAAACGCACCACCCCAACCTGTGAAACGCTTTGTATATAGGTTGCGCCATTGTTCGTGTTCCAGCATTCCTCGTAGTCATTCTCGGGTGGAGTTATCAAGAGAAGTTAATTAAGAGGTTTTGTATCATTTCGGCTTGATGGTAAAATAGAACCTTTCAATGAGGTTCAGAAAAATCTCTGGCTTCAGCAGAGTGCCTGAGAACGCAGAAAGTGGGGCCAACTCCGTCGCGCCGTATTCACACGCACACCCACGCATGTTTGTCCAGATCCTTCCCGGGAACTGGTGCTGCCACCTCGTGGATGCCGTCCGCAGCACACAAGCCTTCAGTGGACGCGTGCGGCGCGGGCATGCCGGGGCATTCGCGATCAGCGGCGGCGGCGTCCAGCCTCCTTTTGTGCCCATCTGGCAGGCCCCGTCCCAGTGGCCGTTATTAATGGTCCCGGCTCGCCGCAGGAGGCCCGGGGTCGGAAACGGCAAATAAAACGCTCTCGGACGCGCTGCTCTCTATCTTCCCAGGGACGCCTGGCACAAACTCCTCGCTTGCCCCCGTTGCAGCCGCGCGTATATACGTATAAGTGTATACATAGAAAGCCGCTCGGCGCAGTTCGAGGAAGAGTGCTGGCGGAGAGAGAGGCAGGCGCTGAATTCGAAGAACATTTCAGTAGCGGGGAACAAGCGAAAACTTTGAGGTTTGCCGAACGTCCCCTGATGTTCACGGATCGTTCAGCAAGTATAGGCCCTTACGACGGCTGTCTCTGCTATTTCAAAGAAGATTAATATATGCTTCTTACTCCGCTGGTTTTCTAAATGCGAAAAGCGATCGTTTGTTTTTGGTTACCACTTCATAGTAGAAATCCTTAGTGTATACCGTATACGCACCACGCAATGCGTAGTTGCTTGAAGAACCATTTATGGTGTAGCGGTAAGCTATTATTGGCGTTACATAATCGTGAAAGACATAAGAGCGCAAACTGGTAACACGGACAAGGAAGGGAACAGGACGAGCGCTACACTTTCAACAGGGTTTATTCAGGGAAGAGCGTATATATAGCCTCTGACCTTATCCATGCTCTTAATCTCAATTTGATAAACATCTACCTTTCACAGATATGCATCAAGGAACATCATTTCACTGTGCCGGATAATAACCGAGGTATCACTGATGCAATTGTCCCCTCGTTTCTTGATATAAAAGGCTTCCACGAGCTCACGTTCGGTCTTATCTCGGCTTTTCAGTAGCTCTTTGCATTCAGGCAGTCGGGGCTTGCAGACTATACGTTTCTCTTTCGAGCATGCTTGGCAGTGGTCTGGAAGATGGGCTCCTTTCTTATTCAAAGAATTCTTGTGTTCAAGCAGGCGCTCATTAAGACACCGGCCGGTCTGTCCAACGTACACCTTCCCGCATGTAAGCGGGAACCCGTACACCACTCCTTTCTTGCAGCCAACAAGTGGCGTTCGGTGTCTGATGGCGCACTCTTGCATTTCCTTTCTCCCAATACGTGTGCACATTCCGGCTAGTTTTCGCGGCGCTGAAAATACCACGTTGACGCCGTACTTATTGGCCACCTTCTTGAGGTTATGAGAGGTGTGGTGTACGTAAGGTACAACTTCCGGCCTTTCCAGCCTTTTTTCTTGAGGTCTGTTGTTTTCATTGCTGCCCTTCAGCTTTTTCAGCAAGGTCTGCGTCACGGAGAGAACCAGGGGAGCCGGGAAGCCTGCATTCTGCAGCCTGGACACCTGAGGTGCAAAGCTGGCGTGCATGGCATGGTGGCAGGACTTCTTTAGTGCGGACGCTAGGCACTGGGAAGCGATAGCCCTCTTAACGGTCTTAGAATGGTTTGAATGAAATGGCAACAAATCTTTCTTGGCGCGTGGACAGTATCTCCAGCAAACATGTGAAGGGTGAAAGGTTAGGGTGAGGTCTAAAAACTGTAATTGGTTATTACTGCTAGGCAGTTCGTGAGTGAAGGTGAGGCCCATGCTGTTTCGACCAAACGTACCTAAAACATCAGCTACTGCTTCGTCAAAACTAAAATCGCTATCTGCCAACAAGACCAGGTAATCGTCTACATATCTAAAAACGTGGACTATACAATCCGTGTCAAGTGCTTCACTCAAGGAGCGGTCAATTTCAGATAAAAATATATTACAGAGTACCGGGGCGACACACGAGCCAATGCAAATGCCCTTTCTTTGTAGATACGTTTGGTCATTGAAATCAATAAAAGTGGCCTTCAGATAAAACTCAAGTAATGACATGAAGTTGTCCACATTCAAACCAGAAGCGTTTTGAAAAGTCGTGGCTCCATTCCTATCAATGCAATCACGCACTGCAGCAAAGAGATGTTGATGCGAAATCGAGTAGAAAAGATCTTCTACATCAATGGAAAAACCAGACCTAATGTTCCTATTAGTCTGAAGGAAGGCTATAGTTCTTAGTTCCAAAGGGGTCTTCTATTTCCAGAGTCTTCAGGTGCTTGAGCAAAAATTGACTGATTTGCCGTTGCCAAGTATCCTTTTCGCTTACTATTGTCCGGAAAGGTATTTCCGGCTTGTGAGTTTTCGCTGAGAAAAAGACCGAAAGGCAGTTCTTTTCACACTTCCTGATGGCACTAGCTAGTTTATGCAAGTGCAGTTCCTCACAAAACGACACTGCACCTTTCTTCATTTGCTTCGTTTTCACTTCCACGGACCTGAAGTTCTTCTTGGCTGCTTCTATTGCCTTTTTGTTGTACAAACCGGACGGTATTATAACAAAACCGCCTTCTTTGTCAGCCTGCACAAGCTGTAGATCATTCGCTCTAAAAAACGAAACGACCTTCGCCGTGGGATCAGCTCGATGGCAGTGAGGGTTTGGATCTCTGACTGACCTAGTGAGGGTGTCAACGCCGTCCAAGAGGCACCTTTCCTGGTTTTCTTTCGTTGTTTTGTTGGCCAGTCGTCGGTTAAGGGCTAGCCGTTCGTGCGGCTTGAGTTTGGCTTGTACGCTGAATTTTGGGCCTTCCTTCAGGACTGCCGCTATTCCTTCCGGGAGTTCAGCTCCTCCCAGGACTAACACATCATGGCGTCCGGGATCCTTGGTCTGCCCCTTCTTCAGTTGTTCCAAGTGTCTCGATACATGGTTCATGGTGCACTTCCACCAAAGCTCTGTTGTCTGGGCTGCGAGCTTCTTGCTTTCTCGATGTCTGATGGCCGCCAGCCACTCTTGGTCTTGGGCGTATTGGGAGAAAGGAAATGCAAGAGTGCGCCATCAGACACCGAACGCCACTTGTTGGCTGCAAGAAAGGAGTGGTGTACGAGTTCCCGCTTACATGCGGGAAGGTGTACGTTGGACAGACCGGCCGGTGTCTTAATGAGCGCCTGCTTGAACACAAGAATTCTTTGAATAAGAAAGGAGCCCATCTTCCAGACCACTGCCAAGCATGCTCGAAAGAGAAACGTATAGTCTGCAAGCCCCGACTGCCTGAATGCAAAGAGCTACTGAAAAGCCGAGATAAGACCAAACGTGAGCTCGTGGAAGCCTTTTATATCAAGAAACGAGGGGACAATTGCATCAGTGATACCTCGGTTATTATCCGGCACAGTGAAATGATGTTCCTTGATGCATATCTGTGAAAGGTAGATGTTTATCAAATTGAGATTAAGAGCATGGATAAGGTCAGAGGCTATATATACGCTCTTCCCTGAATAAACCCTGTTGAAAGTGTAGCGCTCGTCCTGTTCCCTTCCTTGTCCGTGTTGCCAGTTTGCGCTCTTATGTCTTTCACGAATATGCACCAACAAGCCCAGTTGCAAGTACTTCTTACATAATCGCTAACGGTAGATGTATGCAGTAACGATACGCTTATCTTTTATTACGATGGCGTCGTATGCTAAAATAAAAGATCACTGTAGTCATTAGCTACAAAACGCCGATGATTAGCTTCTAATTATTTAGATGCCAGGGCTGCTTGTCAACGTAAAATTATGCGCAGACATGATCCCTTAGGGATTGTTAATATTCCGCCTCGACGTAACTGTCTGACATCGGTCTATGATGCTGCGCGTGTGTACTGTCCTCGATCCAACCTCGTGCATCCCATGCGGTTGCTGACTAAACCCAGTTTGAACTGAGGTGTTTGAGCGAAGCGCATTTGTCATTTTTTCTAATCAACTATACTAGCGCACCATTCGGATTCACTGAAGCAGATGTAAAAAAAAAAAAAAACGCTGGAGCCGGCAACTAACATTTCAAATCTATGCTTTCCTGGCTTGACGTAAACGCTGCGGTATAATTTGCCGGCTGAAGAGGAGAAATGCTCAGAAGTAAAGTAGCGGTTTGTATGCACTTCCGACCGACACAAAGAAAATATCCACGGTGTTTAATTTTACTTTCTCTCTCTCTCTTTCTTTTTGCGGTACGTACTCACTACTCCTCCAGAGTTCCTGGAGGAAGCTTGCGACTTCACGGTCTTTTCTCCCGCTCTTTTCCTCTCTCCCTTTTATCCTGTCGACTCAGTTGTGGCTGCTCTCTCGCCTTGGATCGGTAGCGTACACGCACAAGGGGTCACTGAAACTACACAGGGAGAAAGTCAAAGCCAGATTCAAGGCTTCCTTTGTGTTCGACATGGAGCGGAGTGCCTCTGCCACCATTTCCGCACATTCACGCTCTTCGCCGGAGCATTATTTGCGGTGCTGCTTCGCTAACAAGACGACAAACGTTCGTCCACTTCGCCCCTCCCCGACTATACGAAGGCACGAGCCATGAATAGGACTGCCACTGGGGAGGCCCTAACAGAGCAGTTGAAAGCGATTTCTTTCGAGTGCTCAATATGCAAACAACGCTTATTGTTGTTGGGCTCGGCGACATTGAAACCAAGCGAGCGGCACTGAAGAAGGCAGCTACGTATGCCCCGCTGTTCGAGAATGGGTTGGATGGCAGCCGTGGTGGCGTGGCGCGCATCTGTCGCTCGTTAACTCTCCCCCCGTAATTGGCCTGCCGAGTCGGCGGTCGTACACAAACGGCCCATAAGGTTTCAGTTGGACTCCCATTTGGAAGGCCGAAGAAAAGAGCCGCACGTGTTTCGAATACGATTAGGAGGGGAGCCTTACGAGCCCCCCATTTGTTGCTTGAAGGAACACAATATGCCCCCCCCCCTTCCCCCCCGCTTCTTTCTTGCCACTTTTCCACTCTGCCGGCATTTCGTCAGCCACATGGACCGTGAGATGGCTGTTGTTCCCTCATTTGCCACTTGTCAGAAGCTGACGAACGGCTCAGCTCGTTGTGACCCGCGGTAAAGAAAACCACGTGTGCGCGTGGGATGTCTTTGGCGAGCGGCGCAGGGTTGTTGTCTTTAGCGAACAGGCGCATTCAGCTTCTGCATGCTTGCTTGTTGGCTTTTTATTTTGCGACTCTCGACTCGTTTGTTTACCGCGGCGCACCTCAGTGAACATGTGCATGCATGATGTTGGTATACTACCGTGTTTTATATTTTACTTAGTGGCATTATTCCCTAAAGTAAATGCGCAGTGAAAAAAAAAATCAATAGGAGCTTTTATAACGGTGGCTTTGGAATATGCTTTACCAACTGGCATAAGAGCGCCGTATATAATTTTTCAGCACTCAGCTAGAACGAGCACCTGAGCGCGTCCTTCAGGTTTGTTTCCGAAGAAAGCTATCGCAAACTTCCAGTGGGGCAATAATGAAGATATGTTTAGTGCTCAGAGTTATCGCATCTTTTTGTAAGGATTTATTCGTAGTAGTATTATTATTGTGTACTATCGCAAAAAAAATTAAAAAGCAAGGAAATGATGCTGCCAGTCGCGACAATTGTTATCTAATATCTTAATATGTATTCGTCACAAATTATGGTGTGAGAGGGTTCATCGTTTCCTGTTTTTAGGAGTATGTCCTTCTTATAATTGTCATTGGCGCTGCGCTGTCTACCACTAACATCTTGTTACGCACCGAGTGATTATTAAAATAAAGGCGATCAGAAAAGCTATCTATACGCCACGCTATAGATTTAAGGTTCCTAGGGAAAAAAAAACTGCAGGAGTTCACCTTACCAAAAAGTGATGATACGGAATCAACATGCCGGGTGTGCTCTGCAGCTCTTGAGTGGCCGCTGAAGCTCTGTCGCGATTGTTGGGCTTGCAACAACGAGGCAGCCCACGTGATGCAAGAAGATCGCCCACAAAACTAGAAGGAGCCCTGTTGTATGAACCAACAGTCAGCGACTATTTTCAACATAAATTTGCTCAGATCTCAACGAGATGTCGCAAAGCTTTTTTTTCTTAATTGTTAAGTCGGTTTCTCCACTATGCGCTTTGCGAAAATAATGGCGTCGCTCTCACTAACTCAGAAAAGCGGAAAACCGCGACTGTACGGGCTGGCTCTTCACAGCCGCACGTGGTGTCATCCCGGGATGCTCAGTGAAATCTGCTACGTGAAAGGGCACGTGAACTGCTCGCGACGACTGCTTGTGCAGCCATTAGTATAAGTAGGCACGTGGCAATGCGGTGAAGCTGGCCTCTCAGTTTGCAAACAGATTCATTCATTCATTCATTCATTCATTCATTCATTCATTCATTCATTCATTCATTCATTCATTTATTTATTTATTTATGTATTTATTAACACTGCAGAGTCGCTTTGACTCCAAGCAGAGGTGAGCACAAAATATCACAATGAAATACCATAAAATACAAATACACTTGCATACACAGACACATGATACGATCGTGTGCATATCGCAGTATACACATTCATATCAAGCGAACACATTACAAAGTCTATTTATTTATTTATTTATTTATTTATTTATTTATTTATTTATTTATTTATTTATTTATTTATTTATTAACACTGCAGAGTCGCTTTGACTCCAAGCAGGGGTGAGCACAAAATATCACAATGAAATTCCATAAAATACAAATACACTTGCATACACAGACACATGATACGATCGTGTGCATATCGCAGTATACACATTCATATCAAACGAACACATTACAAAGTCAGACACTGAAGGCTCTCATATTAGCAAGAAACATTTCCACATTCGGGCTATCCACTGCGCACTTCGGCAGTTTCCTGCAGCTGGCAGTTGTGTTCACAAGAAAGAATCAGTATTGAGATGTACTACTATGAGCTCGATATTCGAGAATCATTTTTCCGTTGTTAAGACCTCCGCGGAGCGCTCGACGTATGCCCTGGATCGACAGTAAAGGTGCATCTTGCAGCCGCACTGGCTACGTGTTACAACGGCCGTGCCTGGATGTCTTGTAGTTGTATGTCTGTAAGCGGGCTCAACGGCTTATCAAAACTGTCACGGAAATACAGCCAGCCGCTGTCACATTTCACTTTCTTTTTAAGCGTTGATTGTAGCCTAAAGACTTGGAAGGGATGGATTATGTTAATTAAATTCAATTCAAAATTTTATTTCGAACAACACTCGGTTGCCGAGCAGGCGACTCAGAGGCAAATAAAGCTGCCTGACGAAGTGTCAGTTGAAGGAGGTTTATGGAAAGAAAGTTGTCGATAAGAGTTCGGTGACGGTGTCTCTGTTTCCCGCAAGCAAAGAATGCCGCGATGTCCAGCGAGCCACGAGTTACACTGCCTGCAGGTGCAGAATTCTGCTTTACCTCAACGCAGACCGCCTGGTTTCGTACTCTGCACCCTTTAGAGAAACTACGTGAAGGAGTCTACGCTCTCAGCACAGCATCCCTTTTACACAGAGGCCTGCTTTTGCGGCATTTCGGCGACCTAACACGCGCGCGCTCGAGCACCACTCGAAGTTCATCGAACGGCGGCGACGACTGTACGAAGAAACCCGTATACAACGGCGCGCGCGAGGCGGCGCGCGAGCATCACGGCCGTCGGGCTGCCTTAATTAATTCAGCGTCGGGACTCCTGATCCCCTCCATTCATCTCCGCGAGTCGACATTCGAGTCGATTTCCACTTTCTGAATCGAGCGTCTTGGAAGTTGGGGGAGACCCGCGCGAGCGCTCGCACGCTGCGTCGCGGGAAACTCCGACGGGGCTAAGGAAGGGTTGCCGAGGGTGGAGAGCCTGGGGAGGAAAACGCAGCTATTCAGGCGATTGTCGGCACTCCATCCGGCATTCTCCGAGTTTAATTAGCGCCCGCTACTACACGGCTGGGTAGGCGCTTGCTTATCGAAGCACGCCGTGGAAAACTCATTCGGCTATGCGGCGAGATCGCGTGGGGCTGCGTCTTTATGAGGAAGGGTTGTATACGAGCTGTGTAGTGCGTGTGCGCGAGGAGTTGGGAATGCAAATTCGAGAGGTCAGCTATATTTACCTGCCTTTGAGGCTTTACTTATCTCAATCCCGGCGCATCAAGGTATTTCACATGCGTAAGTTGCTGCCACTTCGCGGTTCTGTCAGTTTTCAATTCTATAATTTAATTTTTTGTTTCAAATTTGAGTAAAATATCCAATCAGCGGGCTTGTGTATGTCCTCTTCTTTCTCCCAACTTCATCTAATAACTCGAGCTGTCACTCATTCTATTTGACATTGCCCCAATGGTAACATCATTTGGTGAGTACTCCATCATCTCATCATTGGCATTGGCGCCTTAGTATAGCAAGCGTGTGTCTGCTTCTCAAAAGTGGTTGGCTTTGTCGTGTCGGACGCATCCAGCAATCAAGCACACGTTATCTATCCTCGAAAACCACTTTCTTTCCAACGGAACACATAGAAATTCCAACCTAATAGTAAAGATAGGTTCGTTCTTCTTGGTCGTGGTGAGATTTCGTATAACTCGTATACCGGGCTCCACCACCGGGTGCCCCACCGTCCGAGACGAGACGGTATGACAGACGAGATCCGGCAAAACTTGACTGAAGGAAGGAAAACTGAAACTTTATACAGGAATTCACATATTTACAACAGAATAAACGGCAAGCATGATTACATGGAACTGGCTAAGGGAAAATCTTCCCTCCTTGGCATCGCCAAAGATGCAAGGGATCTAAATCTAGCTCAGAACGCCTTTTCCCGGCTCCGGACCTGGTTTTAAAGACCTAGGAGACTGGCCCACCCCTTGCATCACCCAATCACAAACAACTAACACCTGATTGGTTCAAAAACTGTATGGCACGCCTTCCCGCTTCGGCAAGGTTCAAAACCCTTTCCCTAAAATGCCCAACACGAAAAGAACATCAAAATAGCTATACGAACATGGCATTCCGGGAATAGACACTCGAAATGATTGGCCCACCAGGTTTAGGTGGCACGCCCCATGCCTTCACAGTATTGCTCACACTCTCGCCCCCAGAAGAAAAAGCAAAAACAACCTCCCATTGTGCCCGCAGGCGCAATCGTTTTCCTTTGACTCTCGTCCGGCCCGCAGCTGTTCCGCATTTAGTCCTGTCATCGGACCACAGCGGGGCGCCTCTCGTGCGCATACGCGGCTTAGCTTGCCGCTGTTACGGACGAGGCGCGACAACATTCCGGGAGGGTCCCAACAACTGGGAGTCGTCTCTCGACAGATGCTTCAAGGAGGCGCCGGCGTGTCCGCGGTGCCACTAATGCACGCGGCGGCGTCAACGAGGGATCCGCATCTGTTGTTTACGGGGGTTAAAATGGACGTCCGCCGCCCGGGACAATTCCCCGAAACCGACGTCCCCATTAGCTCACGGCACGGGACCCCCCCGCGAGACGCAACGACAGTGTGTCGGGTGCCGGCAAGGGCGGCGGGCCGCGGCGCCGCGAGCCATCGGCGGTGGACGCGGCTGTGTTTGTTTAAGGCGAGCAGCTAAATGCTCCCGCCTCGGAAAGAGACCCCGTTTTCCCGTAATGAAACCTGCGCGAGGGCAGCGTCGGCCTTTCGGTCCCCGCGCAGCGTTGTGCAGCACAGGTGCCTGACCTTCGAAGCCGAGTGGGCCCCCATTAGGGCTGTTCATCACTGTCGCAGAGATAGCAGGAACCACAATGTGCCGGAAGTGGCGAGAGTGTGTTGGGGACGCGTCCTGGCAGCCCACGGACTGGGCGCGTGATCGACCTCACAGTGATTCAACGCAGCTGCCCATTCGATCCCTTCACACGCCCCCCCTAAGATTCTACCAGGGGCCCAAATGGCACCTTGTAGAATTATAACACAACGAGGGATCCCTTTTCGCCTATAAAATCGCTCTGAGGGCGACCTAAGTAGTGGGGATACTACTGCAAACACATCGCAACGCTGCAAACAAATTGCGACACTGCAAACAAATTGCGACACTGCAAACACATTGTGACACTGCAAACACACTGTGACACTGCAAACACATTGCGACACTGCAAACAAATTGCGACACTGCAAACACATTGTGACACTGCAAACACATTGTGACACTGCAAACACATTGCGACACTGCAAACACCCAAACGAGCGGATTACACCGCAGTTCCAGTTACTGCCACAGCACACGTCACTGGGTTTGCTCTTTAGTACACATGTCCTCTCTCCCTTGCCCCCCGGCGTGATCATTGCTGTCTGCCTCCCAGCTGTCGTTCGGCAACCTAGACAGCGCGTCAGCGTTACCGTGAGCGCTCCCTTTCCTGTGTTTTATTGACACATTATATCTCTGTAGGGCAAGTGCCCAACGCGTCAGCTTCGCTCCCTGAGGCGTGGTGAGAGTAAGAAAGGAGAGGGGGTTGTGGTCAGACACCACAGTAACCTGAGCGCCGAACAACCAGAGGTCGAACTTCCCCAGCCCCCAGATGACTGCAAACGCCTCTCTTTCTATGGTTGACCATCGAGCCTGCGTTGGAGAAAATCTGCAACTCGCGAACGCAATCGGCCGCTCGGAGCCATCCGCGGCACACTGGGAGAGACAGGCTCCCGCCGCAACCGCTGAGGCGTCCGTGTACAGCCAAAACGGCTTGCCAGCATCGGGCGTCCCGAGAGCCGCAGCTTCACAGAGTGCCGCCTTGAGTCGCTGAAACGCACTTTCAGCTTCCGCGGGCCACGGAATTTTGTTAGGAATCCTTTTCCCCGTTAGCTCTGTCAGCGGCGCTGCCACCTCCGCATAGTTGGGCACATAGCCCCGGTAATAACCGCACAGCCCGAGCACGCTACGGAGCTCTTTCTTCGTTTTCGGTGCCCTCAGTCCCCTAATGGCTTTCAATTTTTCGGGATCGGGTGCGTGATTTCCCGAGCCCACTATGTGTCCCAAGTAACGGATTGACCCTTTCGCCACCTGACACTTTTCCAGCTTAACTTTCAGGTTCGCCCTCTCTAACGCTGCGAAGACGGCGTGCAAGTGTCGTATGTGGTCAGGCAACGCCTCGCTGAACACGGCGATGTCGTCTAAGTACGCACACGCGTAGGCAGAATGCGGGAGTAAAAGCTCGTTCATGGCTCTTTGAAACGTCTGGGCCGCGTTTTTCAGCCCAAACGGCATTACCGTCCACGCAAACTGCCCCCGATGGCAGACAAAAGCGGTGAGTAGCTGAGCCGACTGTGCCAGGGGCACCTGCCAATACCCTCTCCTAAGGTCGAGGAGCGTAATGTACTTAGCCCTTCCTACGCTCAGAATGAGCTCCTGCTGCAACGACATCGGGTAGGCATCTGCCACTGTCCCCGCATTGAGCTTTCTAAAGTCCACACACATTCTCATCGACCCGTCCTTTTTGGGGACACAGACCACGGGATGGGCGTGGGGGCTTTCGCAGGGAAAAATCAGACCCATCTCAAGTAGCTCATCTACTTGCTTGCCCACTTCGCCTTTTAGGCTTGCGGGTATTCGATAAGGGTAACCTGACCTCGGTGTGAAGCCCTCCTCTAAAACGATCCTGTGTTCTCCTATTTTCGCTACTCCCGGCTTGTCGTCGAATAGGCCTCGGTGTTCGGTGAACACTTTGCGAATGAGGTCGCCTTCTTCCGCCTTCAGATGGGCCGTCATGTCCTTGGGGAGGACCGATACTGTAGCCCGCGTTGACACCGATCGAGGCACGTACTCTACTTCGCCAAACGCCCTGTCCTCATCAAATATCACCCCAACTGTCATTACGCGCTTCTGATACGGCCGTAGTTTGCTGGCGTGTACTAATTTTCGCGCACCTCCTGGCATCTGCACGAAGTACGAGTGTTCGCGATACTTTCCGTCAACGCTGCCCGGCCCTTTCCACTGCGGGAACATTTTTCCAGGACGTTGCTCGTCAAACACCAGCACACTGTCTCCTATCTGAAAAGTTTTGTCCTTCGCCCGCCTGTTGTACTGGGTCGCGTACGCGTTCTGCTGCTTCGAGCTCACTAATTGTGCCACCTCCGCTGCATGCTCAAGGCGCCTCTTCAGCTCCCGCATATACTGTGATGGGGACGGCCCCAGCATAGCTGGTACACTTATCTGTCCCGCCCAGCTGCGCTTTAAAACCACCAGCGGACCGGTTGGTTCTCGCCCGTACAGCATCTGGAACGGGGCGACGCCCGTCGTGTCATGTGGTACCTCGCGGTACGCCCATAACAAGAAGGGCACAAACTTGTCCCATTCCTTTCCTTCCTCCTGGATGATATGATACAGCATGTTCTTAAATGTCCGGTTCCAACGTTCGACCGCGCCGTTACTTTCGGGGTGCCCCGGCGTTGAAAACCTTGGCGAGCAGCCTAGCCTCTTCAGAAACTCTTGTGTGAGTTCGGCCGTAAAGTTTGTCCCGCAGTCTGAGGCGACTACTTCCGGAATTCCCGTCCGGCTGAACACCGTCAGGAGCGCGTCACAGGTGGCCTTCGCACTGAGGGAGCGCAAGCACACCACCTCAGGCCATCGTGTGCACAAATCGATGATGCACAACGCGTACCTGTGACCCCTTCCTGAGGGTGGATCCAATGGACCTATAACGTCGACGTTGACCTGTTCGAACGGGTATCGAGGCCTCGTTAGCGGTTCTATCGGCACTCTGTCCGTCTGGCGGCGATCCGCCCTTGTCTGACACCCATGGCAGCTGTTACAGTATGTCCTTACATCCCCTTCAATACCTGGCCAATAAAACGTGTACTTGATTCGCGCCTTAGTTTTCCTGAATCCAAGGTGACCGCCCCAGTTTGATTCATGGGCTAACCTAAGTACTTCTTGACGTCGGGATTTAGGGAGCACCAGCTGCATTACTGGTTGCCCAAGCAAGTTTTCCTTATGGTAGAGGAGACCGTCTACTTCAGTTATGCCACCTTTCCCAGCCCTGGCGTTTTTCCACACTTCTTGCAATGTGGCGTCATTGCGCTGCTCCTCCCTGAAAACCGCCGAGGCGCTGCTTTCCTCGGTTACACTACGAGCTGTGTCTTCGGCGATTAGTGCGCCGCTCTCGCTTGCCCTGCCGACCACCGCGTGCACTTCCGCGTGGGGAGTTACGCCCTCCTTGACTGGTTTCTCTTCTAGCGGCCCGTGTAACTTGTCCCGTTCCACCCCCACGTGGTCTGCCACCTGACCGTCGTTCGCCTCTACTAGCCCCTTCATATCACACTCCTCCCTCAGTGACTCCCATGCTTCCTCCGAAAGCAAACAGTCCGTTCTCGACGCTAGCTTGTCGGTCAGAGCGCATACCACTGGCACCGCTTCTTTAATCTCGGAGAAAATGCCTGCCCCGCGGTTTAACATCAGGGGCACAACTGCAAGCTTAGCCCGTACCTTTTCACCAAAGGCTGACACCAATTCGATGGACCCATGTGGCTCCACCAGTCCCGGGGGTACTATGCTCTCCCGCACAACCGTGATTTCTGCGCCTGTGTCCAGAATTGCATTAATTTGCCTATTCTGACAAGACAGAGTTATCGGTCTTAGTTCGCTTTGTGCGGCCGCTCGTGCCTGTGTCGCCACCCGTGCAGTAAGGCTTTCCCCTTTAGCGTTAAGCGCTTTCGTGGGTGTTCGTCCCGAGCCATGCGGGCATTCGGCCCTCCTGTGACCCATCGACCCACACGAAAAGCACCCTTTATACTTCTGCTTCGTGTCCGGCCTTTGTATTCCTGTCGCCTCCCGTTTGGGTTGGTACGTATCTCGCTTTCCGTCTCGACCATTTGAGCTCTCCCCCTTTTTCTGCTCGTGCTTTTTCACTGCGCTGTTCTTTCCCTGCGCTTCCTCGAACGTCTGCAGTAATGCCGTCAACGTTGGCGCTTTCTTCCATCCCTCACCCTCCTGCAAAGTTACGTATCGAAGGGCGTCCTCAGACAGGGTGTTCTTTAGTTGGTCCGCCACTAGCAACTCAACAATTCCCTCCAACGTTTTCACCCCCCTTTCCTCCACATAGAAATTGAGATAACTCTGCAGGCGAGTCGCAAACGCCCTCCAGCTCTCATTAGGCAGTTTTTTCGATGTTATGAACCTTCTGCGATATTCTCCCGCTGAGAGCTTAAGCTCTTCTAGCACCACTTTCTTCAGGACTTCGTACTCCTTATGCTGCGAAGGTGTCAAGCGCGTCGACAAGAACCGCACCTTATCCACTATTAGCGGAAATACAATTTGGCCCCACTGTTCCTTCGGGACCGCGTAGGCCTCCAGGGTGTGTTCAATCGACTCGAACCAGACAGGCACTTCTGCCTCTGCCGGGAACTTCGGGAGCACTCCCGACAACCATTTCGAGTACCGACAGAACTCCGCTCGCGAGTCGCTTCTCTCCAACGCCGTGGCGTTCTGCTCCAGGCTTACTCCTTTGTTGCTTGCTTGGAATTTTGCAAGTTCAAGCTGGACCTCGAGAGCTCGACGGTGCTCCTCAGCAGCTCTGGCCTCTTCTTTTTTAATTTCCAGAGCCATCTTGCTAATCTGAGCGTCAGACACAGACGAACTGTCCTCCGAAACAACCGTTTCCTCTCCCTCACTCATCGTGCTCGCTTTCCGCCTGTCCGGGTTTAAGTGTGCGAACCGGGTGTTCATGCACTCCCAGACCGCCTATCCAGACAGCAATGCCCCCGCCAAGGTGAAAGGCAAAGAGGACTCACCCACTGATGAGATGCACCTCGCTGGCGTCCGACTTTCGTCGCTGTCGCTGTCTCTCTGTCGCCGCCCGCTTCCCCACGCAGCTTCTCCCGACCGGCTACCGCCTTGCGCTGCTGGTCCACCCTTGGAGTCTCCGCTGCTGGTTCCCTTGGAAGCTGCCGATTCCTGCCTTCAGCTCTTGCTCCTCCTCAGCCGCCGATGCTTGGCCCGTTGCCGGAACGTCGTCTCTTCCTCCTTTGCTATCTCCTGATAACGAAAGGATCCTGCTCGACTGCGCCAGTAAAGATAGGTTCGTTCTTCTTGGTCGTGGTGAGATTTCGTATAACTCGTATACCGGGCTCCACCACCGGGTGCCCCACCGTCCGAGACGAGACGGTATGACAGACGAGATCCGGCAAAACTTGACTGAAGGAAGGAAAACTGAAACTTTATACAGGAATTCACATATTTACAACAGAATAAACGGCAAGCATGATTACATGGAACTGGCTAAGGGAAAATCTTCCCTCCTTGGCATCGCCAAAGATGCAAGGGATCTAAATCTAGCTCAGAACGCCTTTTCCCGGCTCCGGACCTGGTTTTAAAGACCTAGGAGACTGGCCCACCCCTTGCATCACCCAATCACAAACAACTAACACCTGATTGGTTCAAAAACTGTATGGCACGCCTTCCCGCTTCGGCAAGGTTCAAAACCCTTTCCCTAAAATGCCCAACACGAAAAGAACATCAAAATAGCTATACGAACATGGCATTCCGGGAATAGACACTCGAAATGATTGGCCCACCAGGTTTAGGTGGCACGCCCCATGCCTTCACAGTATTGCTCACACTCTCGCCCCCAGAAGAAAAAGCAAAAACAACCTCCCATTGTGCCCGCAGGCGCAATCGTTTTCCTTTGACTCTCGTCCGGCCCGCAGCTGTTCCGCATTTAGTCCTGTCATCGGACCACAGCGGGGCGCCTCTCGTGCGCATACGCGGCTTAGCTTGCCGCTGTTACGGACGAGGCGCGACAACATTCCGGGAGGGTCCCAACAACTGGGAGTCGTCTCTCGACAGATGCTTCAAGGAGGCGCCGGCGTGTCCGCGGTGCCACTAATGCACGCGGCGGCGTCAACGAGGGATCCGCATCTGTTGTTTACGGGGGTTAAAATGGACGTCCGCCGCCCGGGACAATTCCCCGAAACCGACGTCCCCATTAGCTCACGGCACGGGACCCCCCCGCGAGACGCAACGACAGTGTGTCGGGTGCCGGCAAGGGCGGCGGGCCGCGGCGCCGCGAGCCATCGGCGGTGGACGCGGCTGTGTTTGTTTAAGGCGAGCAGCTAAATGCTCCCGCCTCGGAAAGAGACCCCGTTTTCCCGTAATGAAACCTGCGCGAGGGCAGCGTCGGCCTTTCGGTCCCCGCGCAGCGTTGTGCAGCACAGGTGCCTGACCTTCGAAGCCGAGTGGGCCCCCATTAGGGCTGTTCATCACTGTCGCAGAGATAGCAGGAACCACAATGTGCCGGAAGTGGCGAGAGTGTGTTGGGGACGCGTCCTGGCAGCCCACGGACTGGGCGCGTGATCGACCTCACAGTGATTCAACGCAGCTGCCCATTCGATCCCTTCACACTAATACACCGACATTCTATACATGCTGAGCGTCTACACTCGTTATACCCCGCTTTGCCAGGAGCGTCTTTGCCGGGGGGGAGGGGGGGGGGGGGGGGGAGGGGTAACTGCTCGTAAAAATAAATCTTCATTAACAGAGCACGCCTGACTTCCAGACACTTGGTTCAACTGCATTATGCTTTGCACACACACAAAACAAATCTGTTTGCATAAAGGTTCTTTTGTACGGTGCAGAACATACTTTAAGTAACTATCAAAAATAGATTTTTTTAGGTAAAACTATGGCTTTTCCAGCATAGTATTACCTGTGTTGGCTTACACCAGAAAAACGGTGAAGCTGGTTAGCTAATTTTAATAATCAATTTTTAAATATGACACTTAGGCGCCTAATTGCACCTAGAGATTTGTAGCCGGTCGTTAGCAATAGCCGCAGCAGTTTTTACAGTTTAGAAAACGCGATTACCCTTGGCGCTGTGGCTCGACAAAATTTGGCCTTTGTGACTAGTTACGTGCACTGAAAGGTTGCTTTGCCTGCATGCTTTTCGAAAGCGCATATAATTTGGCATGATGTAGGCGAATTTTGTCGAGCCACAGCGCCGAGGATAATCACGTTTTCGAAACTCTAAAAACTGATATGGCTATGTTTAACGACCGGCTACAAATCTCTAATTTCAACCAGTTGCCTAGCTGTGATAGTTAAAAAGTTAATTGGCTGCCGTGGTGGCGCAATGGCTATGGCGCTGAGCTGCTGACCCGAAAGACGCGGGTTCGATCGCGTCCGCGGCGGTCGCATTTCGATGGAGGCGAAATGCTAGAGGCCCATGTACTGTGCGATATCAGTGCATGTTAAAGAACCGCAAGTGGTCAAAATTTTCCTGAGCCCTCCACTAAAGCGTTCGTCATAGCCTGAGTCGCTTTGGGACGTCAAACCCCGTAAACTTAACAAAACCAAAAAGTTATTTATAAGAAATTAGTGTCCGCCAACACTGGTAATTAGGCGTCCGAAAACACTGGTAATACTATGCCGCAAAAGCCATATCTTTGCCCCGAAAAGCCTATTTATGAAAATAAAGTTATTTAGTCTTCTCTGAAAAACCTATAGTTCGGTATTTCCGAAGTCTGAGGGCGCTATCCTTTTATTTAGATATTTAATGAGGTCGTTTTGAGTAAATGCCTTCGTTGACTCCAGTCTAATTGTTAACATTCTTTCAGCTTGCAAGAGCACCTGAGAAAATTCAAGCAAGCAGATATCATGCATAACTGCATACATTTTCTCTTGTCAACGAAACAAAAATATACCGAAGAGAACAAATATCTCAAGCGATGCAGGTTGTACTGCAGCAAGCGTACTGCAACATTATGTGCTAGAGTAAACAAAACTGTTTTCTTACCTTAGTCTTGAAAAGCAAAGCTGACTGCATTAAATCTAGATTAGCTACACAGAAGGTCAGCAAGAAACGAACGACCCGCGCTTGAAGCCTTGAAGCGCTTCGAAGTTTTTCTCTTCGTGTAGGCTTAAGCCCCTTAACAACAGCCACACACGGAAAAAAAAAAGAGAGAATACGAATAAAGTAAAACAGGACAAAATAAACAGTCGCCCTCTGCCGGTACAGAGAAACGACAGCGATAACCGAGCAACACTCCACGATCGCCTACACGGCTCAGATGACCACAGATGGCGTCCTCGACAGCGCCCGAACACAAGCCACACTCTAAGCAGAAAGGAGTAAAAAGGGGAGTAAACTGTCTTCTAGCACGCTCCTTTTTATAAAATGGTGTGCACTGGAGCAGAGCTGACTCTATCTTTACTCCCAAAAAGAAATACTCATGTTTAGAGCGCTGCCCATGTGAGCTTTATGGTGCGGGAACACTCAGATCAGGTGAGCATATGGACCTCCTGCATGTTTGTAAACAAACGAGGTGGCGCTGCAGTCGCTAGCGAGCTCGTGGTAGGCAAAAGATCGGGGAGTGGCGTCGCGGATAGGTGTTGAGCGCGGGTTTTCAAGGCTTGTAGGCGCGTTTCCAGTTTCTGCGAATCATAGCAATGGTCGATGCTTCCAACTTAGTAATTTGTTGAAGCACACGAGCTCGCGTTGGCCACGTGCAGCCTATAAAGAGAAATAGTTTGCCACTGTATTGTATATATGGTTAGTAGTAAACATGTAGAAAGCCAGGCATTGAATAAAACAAGTTTTGACACTCTGCACTGGCCGGAATGATTTTACTTCGGGACAATAGTGAGGGGAAGTGCTGGCCTTGTTTCGTCGGAGCAGACGTGCGCTCATCGTCTGTTGACATATGTACGTGTCGCGCTGTGCGAAAAGTGGGGACAGCGTCGTGTCCCTGATCGCCTGTCTCGCTTAGCGCTGTTTTTAGCCGCATGACCACGCACCAGCCAGGCCGGCTTGTCCTCTTGTTAAGCTGGTCGATTTGGTGAAAATTTTTGATTTCTGGAATTATTTTTCTTAGCCCTGAAGTCTAGTTTCGTGACGAAAAATTATAGCAAAATACTGAGTACAAATTTATAAATTACGCTTTTTAGAAGTGTGGTCGTCAAAAATTGTGAGGTAATTTCTTTGATTTCAGTGCCGCATTTCTTTGACCAAAGCGAAAGCGAAGATGCCATAAACTTTAAGGTTCGTTTTGTGACCTCTCACATTTTCTGCGACTGGATCACTCACCTTCGTAATTCGCATGAAAATCAAATGATTCCATTTGTCGCAAACTATTCCTGAGACGTTGAGGAGCGTAATAAACCTCTCGATTTTTTCCCTACACGTGCAGTACTGTGTTAGTTATTTCTTGTAAGAAACGTCTTCATGTAACTATGCATGCATAAGTACTGATCATATAGAAAAAGAACTAATCGCGTCATCGTACAGAACAGGGCTTTATGTACATGCTGGCATAAAAAAACTGCGCACTATCTACTCAATTATTTGAGACCTTGGGGGGACTTGACGACGGTGTTAATTATAATTACCCAGAACTGCACCAGGTATAGCTATAAATAAAATGAATTACTGAAACTAGCGTAGGAATTTGATATTTGCACCAAGTTTAGTTACATATCACATGCATGAATAACGAAAACACTTTTCATTGCCGCGTCCCCTCTCAATCTCGCCACGTGTCTGTTAGTAGCACGCCTGCGGCTGCTTCTTTCCAAACAAGCTTCGCGATCATGTACTACCTCATGAAACATGACACATGCATGATGCAATGAACAAACATATGGCGTTTAGCATACTTAAGGTACGCTATTCTAGGCACACCAACGCGACCGCGCAAGATTGACACAACTTACCAGACTTCTTTCTACTCTAATGAAATAATTACGTCGTCATTTCAAGAAACAGTTTCAAGTAAATATTAAATGTCATAAAACGCTCCATTAAAACATGGTGTGCTATTAACAAAAAAACGCATTCCTTGGGGGCGAGTGAACCTGTCGGCGCCCCGTGCACTCCGGCTCAAGGTGATAAGTACGTGTGCAGCTGCATATGTCTTTTTTTTTCCTTGAGCAATTATTAGCCTACTATCCTGAAGTTCAGGTGAATGAACGCAGTAACTTGCATGCTATTAAGTGCATTGAGTGGCAGTGCCTATCGAATCCCAGACATCGCGCTTTACTACCGTGGCCCAATGCCTGTTGGCCAGTTTCCGAATGCGGCATTTATGCGCGAGAAACCTATCGAGGCTAATTTAATATTTTTTATGCTACTACGCGGATCCAGCAGTGACGCAGATGGTCAATACACGCTGCTTCTGCAGTGCACAGGCTTGAAGCAGCCGCCGGTAGCTGCGGAAGCTGCGGTAGGCACGGGCAAGCGGAACCTGTTTTGCCTACCATGCGAAAGTCGCTGCTAACATCAGCGCCACCGCATCTTCGTGACGTCGCGGGGTGAAGGAGGTCCATAGGCGACAAATTCTGGCTGCTTGGATGACGTCATAAGTCAAGATCTGGGAAGTTTTCGCCTGCCGACATTGTGCGGTGTATCCTCAAAGAAAGCCCCACGTACTATACTAGCTATCATCGTGGAAAAAGACAAAAAAGGTGCCAATTATAGTTGAACGAGCATTTTTGCGGAACAATGGACGGAAAGTGTATTCTCAGGTTACCTACCGACGATCGCGAACAGCAGGGGTGTCGAGCGCATGCGGAAGAGGAAAAAAACCCAACCGTTGCAGGCTTGCGGGCAAACATAGTTATTTATTCGACACTTTTCTTCGCATGAGGTAGGCGCGGCTCAAGATTGCAGTTGACAGCCGAGCGAGGGCGCAGCAGATGTTGTGGCTCGTGTCTTCGCGACGAGGTAGGCGTGGATCCGGCGCGGCTATTCTTCATTGTGCACTGTGCACGTCGGAGGGCGGGGTCGTGCAACGTACTCATCAAGATGCGCGCTACCTTGGGACGTCCTTCTTCCTTGAAGGACAAAGGTGAATGACAAAACGAGCGAGCAAAGTCTTGTCAAGCACGGCGTGTCCAAAGTTTTGAAAAGAACGTTCATTTAGCCTCTCTTGAAAAGAGATGCGGAGTGAGCCATCACAGCACTAGGCAGACGTGACGTTGCTTGAAAACACCCGAGACGTATTTGTACATAACGAGCTTCCTCTCTGGCAAAAATGGCTGGTGGAAAAGTAGTCGCATTGTGTGGGGACCGTATCTGCCCCGACCAATCGCTATAGCTTAGGTTACGAGCTTCAGCTACAGTGAGCCGCGACTGCGCGCTAAAGAGATTGCCTTGACGTTGCAAACCATCAGCGTGATTGGTTTATCAAAAAGGGTGGTTCTCATTTAACTTACAGAAAAATTAGTGGAAGGTAAAGTCGTTTCCTGAAATGCCATTTGTGGCATTGTTTCACAGTATAAACGCTGACGCCGTCACTGCCGCGAGACTTCACAGCTTAACTTAGGGTTGGAGATGTGACAGTGTTAGAAGCTGTTGATGCCTTTGCCAGAAAACAGCCGCCGCGGTGGCTGAGTGGTTATGGTGCTCGGCTGCTGGCTTGAAAGACGCGGGTTCGATCCCGGCCGCGGTGGTCGAATTTTGATGGAGGCGAAATTCTAGAGGCCCGTGTGCTGTGCGATGTCAGTGCACGTAAAAGAACCCTAGGTGGTCGAAATTTCCGGAGCCCTTCACTACGGCGTCTCTCATAGCCTGAGTCGCTTTGGGACGTTAAACCTCCATAAACCAAACCTTTGCCAGCAGTGACGTCACTTCCCTCCAGCCAATGGGAATCGCCCGCTGTGGTAACGTCACTTCCCTCCAGCCTATGCGAGAATTTTACGTCCGATGACGCAATTTTTGTTCCCGGTGAGGATTTTAATGGTGTCGCATTAATAAACCCCCGAATTAGATTCCTCAGCATCTGAGTAGCTGAAAACGGAATAATAAAAGAAATGTCAGCAAGTTCTTTGAGATGTCGGAAAATTCGGTGCACTACAAATCTACCAAAAAAATTGTCCTACCTTCTGGACCAATTTTTTATTAGAATCGTTGAAAGTTGCTTGGCCTATGACGATTAAGGGATTTACTTTGGACGAAATCGATATTGCAATTTTCATTGTTTACTGCATTCTATAGAGAGGTTGATAAAGTGATATCATTATCATCATTACGGTGTTCAGTTTAGGTTCACCTGCAGCTCATGTTGCAGATATAAAAGAGACAAAGCTGAAAAGGACTTAACAAGTTATTGAAGAAGCTAAGTGCGCTATTGATGAATTGTATCCGCTGGGTGAATAGGTAGCAATGCCTGCAGCCCCCTCCCCCCTCCTTCGCCTCAAAAGTAGAGGACAAGGAGGAATAGATCTATTTTTTCTTCGTTAAAGGGCTTATATTTCATCTTTTTTCCCCGTAGGGTAAGGGTGTGAACTAGTTGGCGATTCACCGCTAAAGTACAGCAGCGTGAACTGAAAAGCACGACGCAGAGGCCAGAGGAAAAAGCACCGACTTCCAAATGAAATTGTTCGTCTTGCCTATGTGTGCTCTTTCTCGGCGTTGCGTAGAAGCACTGTAATCATGGATCTTCCTTCGGTCGTTCATATATCTCGCGCTGGCTATGCCCCCAATTTAATATTCCCACTCTCAGTGACGGGGAAAGCCGCCCTAAGACCCGGATTTCACTCTCCCCTCTGTTTTTAGCGAATGAACTCGGCTACAGCAAGAGCAGCCGAGCTGGAACCAGCGCCAGGTGCGTCAGCCCGTGCCTCAGTCGGCGCCCGGTTAGAGCTTCGGGTTTGCGCTGCATCAGCAGGGAGATGGATTCGGGGCGCAGGGATGGAAGCGGCGAATTCTCTCGCGACGACAGCGTGCGCGCGCGCATCTAAGCAGCTCAGGGCAGGGCAACACCACGGACAGACATCGTTTGCAGGGCGTGGATAGCCGAACGCTGCAGGGCCAGGTCCCACCGACGAGCGAGGAGATCCCAGCCGAGGCCCGCTCGCACCCGGGCACTGCGGGATCAGCTAGAGAGACGGGAACACCGCCCCGAGAGCGAATCGGGCGCGCGCATCAGCGACAGCACCTCAGCTCCGGGCCGCGCGCAAGCCCGGTTTCACACTAATGCATTTGGGGGGAAAACCCGGGGTCGGGAAAAACAGAGCGCTCAGGCACAGGCGTGCAAAGAAGGGGAAGCCGCCACCACGGAGGGTGGAGTGAGCGTAGGACGCGCGTTGAGGTTGGGGGGGGGGGGGGGGGGGGGAGAAGAAGTGGGGGGGTTTCGGAAGGACGCGTGGCTCGCAGCGGCGGTGCCGAGGCAAAGCAGGAAGCGTTGCGTCGCCCGCGGAGTCGCGTCGCGCCCGAGCCCGGTTGTGCGTGCGTGTCAGGGCGCGGGCGCCGCGCCTTGATAGGATTACGGCCCATGAGACACGCTGGCGGCGGCGGCGGCAAGCACTGGGGACCAGGGCGAATCGCTGGAACCGGAATCCAGCCCGCGGCGTTGCGGCGTCCTCTGTGTCTGCCTAAACCCCCTCCCTCTGCTCTCCACCCCTCCTCCCCTAACCTTGCCTTCCACATCCCATCTCTGCTCGCGTTCTACGCTCCAGGCGTGCACCGACCGACGCCGGGGTGGATGCACCGACGAGGACCGATGCCAACGCTGTATACGCGGGGTCGCGAGCATGTGCACGTATTCCCGGTGCGGATGAACGCGCCTCGCTCCGGAACGCCCGCTGAACTATGGCAAAAAAAGAGGGCAAAGTGAAGGGGAAGACATGATTTGAAGTCGCCAATAGCGTTTCCGGGTATACGTAGACGCGCTGTGACGTAAAGACGTGACATTTCCTTGCCGTCTCTGTGGTTCAACGTTTGTTTACACCTGCCGCATGTGTTTGTGCTCGGGAGACTGACTACACCCTACTGATATGTGCGCGATCGGCACGGTTGTGGAGATCAATAAGAGTTATAGGTACTGATCAATTTCGTTAGCAAGGGTACTCCTACGTATATGGCGTCGGCGGCCGATCATCGAATAATGCTGTATGCATGCAGGTGAATTAATGGTTTTGTATTGCCTTTTATTGACCACTATGAACACTAATGTTTGCATCCTGTAGCAGTTGTACCTGGAACAAACACTGCCAGCAGTGTCCTGTTTAATTGTCATTGAGATTAAAGAAATCTATTTTTCGCGGATATGATCAAGAAATGGACCGCAAAGGAACTCTTCGCAAAACCTATCTTCACAGCCCCATGTTTCGCGCTTCGTGTTTCTCTGGTTAACGGTCCTCTGTCGTCATTCAAGCACAGACCAAGATTTTTTTTTACCGCACCAAAAGTGCGACTCAAGATATTGCAATATTTCTCATATGAAAAAGAACTCTGCGTTACTGTTTTGACAGCGGCAGCAAACCAGTATCGGTTGCCTTCAGGAGGAAAATACAGAATCGCAGTTGCCTTGCTACAGCACGTGAACTAACCCTAAGAAAGCAATATATGCTCTGTATTCACACTGCACATTTTATTATTATTTTTCGTTTTTGTCTTGTTTTTTATTGCGTTCCGGAGCCGCCCCAGCCGCGCAATTCACCTGGATTCCTTGCCGGTGAAATGGGGGACAGCGGACCGTCTGTTTCCGGAACCCACAAATCACGGCGGGCCGCTCCCCTCCACTTGACCGCCGCGGCTCCGAGGAGAGCGGTCGCTCTGAAAAATGCCTCCCATTCCACTGAAGCCGCGGAAAAATTGCCGCTGGCCTCAACATATTTCTCGCTGCTCGAAACCCACCTCCCTTGACCCGGCTGGAGCTAAATGCCTCCGGCGGTGGTAAGTGGTAGCCGCCTGCCTTGCCACCGCTTACGGGTTGTCACGTGCGTGTCTTTCTTTCTTTTTGTTCACTGTTTCCGCTCCTACTTTAAAACGAAAATCTGTAGTTGGACGGCCAATAGTATAGTACTTCAGTTCTGCATGGCTTCCAAGGAATTAATCGCTAGACATTTAGGTGCATGGGGCTGCAGAAAATTTTTTTTAGAAGTGTGGAGTCTTCGTAAAAACTGTTGCCTTGTATTTACTTTACACAAAGCCCATCGTTTTGCGCACACTGATTCTGAAAGCGACCGGACGGCAGTAGTGAGAGCTAAGCCCAATGCAAAATTTGAAGAAAAAAAAAATGACACTCCTGAGTCTCCGTGTGTGTAACTGCAATAATCGTCCCCGGAAACACCACAGGCACCTCTGGACTTCCACTTTTCCAAGCGTCCATTCATCTCCATCGCAGCAATAAGGTCTTTACAATTCTTTGAACTGTACACGTAGGAGCAATATTAGGGATAACACACAACAGTACACTCTAAACAAAAAGGAGTAAAAACAAGAGTCAAATGTCCTCTAGCGCACTCTAGAGGACCGCCTACTCCCTTTTTACTCCCGTATAAATGTATTTGTGTTTAGAGTGTAGTTGTAGTAGTAGCAGTGGTTTATTATTAGTAAAATACTAAAATGAAGGAAAATAAATCGCTATCTAAAATATCAAGCACCCGAGCTGCGACCGGCGGAAATAAACGGACCGGGAGAGGATAGCGGTGAGAAGTACTAAGGTGCGCGATAGCGAGAAAATACAGGGGAGACCTTGATACGCTATTTACAACAAAATTTATTTTTACATCTGGATTGTATTGAAAAAGAAAAGATGTTAAAGTCATACATTTGCAGGAAAACTATTTAGAAAAAAAGCAGAAAGTACGGTCCTCACTCATACTTGATGGTGGTCGTTGGCGGCGTACAAGAAAAGCGTTCCCTTTTGTCTCTAGCTTCGTCTTGCACATAGTTTCAGGCTACTGCCAACAAGAGCACAGTGCAAAATAGGCTGACTTTCGCTCATGTAGGCTGCGGCACGACGACTGCCGGCATGCAGACGCAGGTGTCCTCACAACAAAGCTAGTAGTGACTGCGACCACCGTGCACGTATACACATGCACACAAACACACGCGCGTCCCCCCCCCCCCCTCCCCCTGTGCTCGGCAGGCCGCAGTGGGAGCGTGCGAGCCGGGTTGCCAATTAGGGCCGAACGCGGCGCTTCTTGCTCGTTATAAATCTCCTGGCCCACGCTGCTAGAGGGGGGCCACCCTAGCGAACAAGGACGAGCTCAATAGGTTTGGTCATAAATCCTTCATTTGGACAGCGAAAGGGCGCGCAGGGAGACACCGATAGGGAGGAAAGGGGTCGCCACTGCTCTTTCACGCCTCGAGCACCACCGCTCTCCCGTCTCCAGAGGGTAGGCAACTCTTCGGGTCATGCACCGCGTACGCCCGAGGGTGTGAATGGAGAGGGGGTGTGAAGCGGAGAGAGCTTCCCGCCGCGCGAGCTGCATCTCGGAATGTCAGCGAGCTGCCTCCACTGTCTCAGAAGCGAGCACCCAGGCCGCCAACGCGAGCTCCCCATCGAATTGGGGAGAAAGGGTTCAAGTGGGGCTCGGGGCGCGCCTGGATGCTGGCTGGGACGGACGGCGCGTGCGGCGGAGCTCGACGCACAGTTGCTGCCGCTGTGGTGGTGGTCTGCGTTGCCGCACCAGTAGCGCGCAGCGTGAGGCCGCTACGTACACACATACACAGAGACACCTACACAAAGAAGCCGCACACCCGTGTGGTCTGTTATTAACGAGCGGGATGTCTGCAGGAGACCGGCAGCTGCACGGAGTCCTGCGCCGGTTTGGCGGTGGTCGCGCGAGATTTGTGCCTCCTCCTGCTCTGTAGGTGTTGCACATTTTTTTCTTTTGCGTTATTGCTGTTTCCTGCGTCTCCCTCTGTGACTTGTAACCGAATCTGGGAAGGAAAACTTTTCGGTCGGTCGCCCGGTTAGCAGGAGTTCCATCGTCCTCGCCCCAGTTGAGTCTGGTGCGAGTTCGCTGGGCCGCGCGACTGTCTCCGAGCGAGTGTGCAAGTGCGTTGCTGTGTGTGTCTGTGGCGCTGGAGGGGCTCTGGCGGTGAGGCAAGCACGCCTCGCGGCTTGGATGCCCGTGGTAGCCGTCGTTTGCCCGGTTTCGTTTTATCTCACGTCGCTCCTCCGCCTCCGGCCAGACGCAATCGCATTTCGATTCACTGCTTTCGTCTTTCGATGCGGGATTATACGGATCCGCCGGGCGTAAGTTTGTTGTCCTCTTTTATGCGTTTTTTTCCCTTATTCCTTGTTTAGCGACTGCTTGCACGTCATCGTCAGTAGCAGTGTTATGTTAAATGGCTGCTTTGTTTGGGCGTTCCTCTTATTGTACTGCTTTTCTGCTTTGCTTTTGATGCATTCTTGAGCAGGGTGCTAACAAGGTGTTTCTGACCTACGAAGGGAACGGATATCTTTTTTGAAAAAAAAGGAATAGTGCGGAACCTGGCTTTATGGATTGGGTATCTTCTGTTCAAGTTGTTATCAGTGGTAATTTCAGCACGTAGAGCCTCAGTGTTTCTAAGATTTTGTGCGCTAGGACTCATAAAACAACTTCTGTCGACTTCCTGCCTTCTCAAGGAAATTTCGCGTAATATGTGATGCCCGATGAACGCTTCTGCGATTCGCTTTGTGTCAACGCAGCAAACAAATTAGCCAGTTTACCCACTTAAAATTGCGCTCACTGTATCTCACGCATTTAATCGGAACGGGCATTACATGCTTCTGGTAACCTTCTGCAACAAGTACAAGCTGTAAAAATCAAAAAACCTACTCCTTTGGGAAAGACAGTTACCAGCAACTCGGGACAGCGCCCAGCCAGTGCCGCGAATCCTATAGCGGTCTATCACGTTGTCAAGTTGAGTTCCGCAGCGACTCGGTCATTTCCTTTTTCTTTCTACCTTCCCTACTTTCTTCCTTTGCTTCTTTTCCTTTCCTTCCTTCCTTCTTTCTTTCTTTCTTTCTTTCTTTCTTTCTTTCTTTCTTTCTTTCTTTCTTTCTTTCTTTCTTCCTGACGTTACCGGTGATGTCAATGCGCTATTTCTCATTTTTCAAATCCACGCGCCAAGTGATCGCAGTAAAGCGAACTAGAAACGCTTGTCCCCACTCTACACTCGTAAGCAATTGCTCCTAGTGGCGCGGGAAATTCAATGAGGGCATGGATGAAAAGACGCGGTTATGGCGAACTGGAGTTAGGTGTGTGTGGGATTGTGAACACTTTTTTTTTTTGTCGACCGGCTATCACAACATGTTTTTGCTGGATGTACGACGTTGCCAATGCCTCTATGTATGTAGCCCTTCGTGCGTATAAAAATGCAAGCTATGGAAATCGGGCGCATAAACGCTTCCTAATGCTTCGCCGAAATTGCAGCTAATCAACGGGCTGTTTGTCCAGAGCAGGCAGAGGCGTCATTGCCGGCCCCGCTGTGTACAGCCACTCATGGCGTCGCTGAGTCATCAGCGGCAGATATTCCCGAGAAACGCCAACCCATAGAAGTGTGCAACGCACCCCTCCTGACGCACATCTCTTGTCCATTGTTTTATTCGTTCCCGGAGCCCACGACACTTCCCCGGGTTCATCTCTCTGTAAACAAGCCGAGTTGATTGCAGATTCGCGCACCGATCCCCCTCCTTTCCTCCGGTCAATCGCCAAGGCCGACGCCGAGTGTGCCACGCTTCGGGGATCCGCGTGGCCGCCATCTCTCTTGCGACTCCATTGCTCTTTTCCATATCATTGATTTTCGATCTTAAGGCGGCGGTTGCCGCTGCACCGACTGCAATCTTCATCCGGCGCCTCCCTTCCTATCCTCGTCTGACGCGCGCCGCGGGTCCCCCTTCCCCTTCTTTCCTGGGCGTTTCCCCACTTTCTTCCCGCTTTTCCTTCTCCCCCCCCCCCCCCCCCCCCGTTCTTTCCCTATGCCGCAAACGCCATCGTCCGTGCCTAGTGCCTCTCATTCGATTTTTCTCCTTCAAAACGGTTACAAATTGTTGAAATCGTTTCGCACTTTGTCCCCCACTGTCTTTTGTCTTCTTCACCCCCTGCTTCTTTTCTTACGTATCGCATTCTTCTTCCTTCCATTTCATTCTTTCTTACACTGCAGCGTTAAGATACAGTTAAATAGCAACGCAACTCCTCTCTCTCTCTCTCTCCTATCTATGTCTCCTCTGTTAATCTCTCGCCTCGTTCCCTCCCGCCAAACTATGTCGCTTTTCCTTTGTTCGTGTTCGCGTATTTATTTCTCGTTCTACGCGTTGTCCGCTGGAGGATAGCATGTGTCGCTTTGCGTTATGTCATTCCTGGACGAGCGCTGCTGCGTACCCCCCCCTCCCCTTTTCTTTTCCCTCATCCTCTCTGTACTTGCCCCTCCTTGGAAGCGCGCGTTGCGTTGTCGGAGGTTCCTAGAAGCCCATCAATCATGCGTCGGCCGCCGCCGAGTATCGCGACCAGGCTCTCCGCCGCCGTTCCTGTGTATATGTGCCCGCGACCGAAGCACTACCATTCTCTGCCGTGCTCCTCTCTTCCTGCAGCCTCTGCACCGCTTGATTCGGCCGCGCTCCAGGCCACCGGGCACTTTCTGTGCGGCTTCCAGCGCCGTCCGTCTCCCCCTGGCTTCCGATCCGGCTTCGCTCTTATTCAAGACCCCCCTCCCACCCGTTCCTATTCTGCTGCCTCTGTGCTCCCCTCTTTGCCGCGTCGTTGTGCGTCACTCTCCCCGCCGCTCGTCGGCATTCAGACCAATGATCGTCCGCTCTGCTGAACGTGCGCCGGCGCCGACAAAAACTTCTGCCATTGGTTGCCCCTTTTCTTCTAGACGCGGCTGGAGGGCCGCGGGCATCGACTCAGGAACTGTCGCTCCGCTTCTGCTTCCCTGGAGCTAGCCTCCGAGTCAGCACTGTACCGCAATGCTTTCTTTATGAACTCATCTCCTCCCAGCACACCATCCTGTTTCTCTTGCAATTTGTTCGTCTCTTTGTATGCTACCATAGTATACACACCCTCGATGGTGCTACTTCTTTTTCCCCCAGCTTGTTTTTGATTAAGCTCTTTCCTTTTTATACATGCACGTTCAATGCCACACCCACGTAGTCTATACACGAATGTTGTGCTGCTTCCTTTACCTTTTTTTGTATTAGACGCTTTTGCCAGGGCCTCCCAGCGGCTCTCCCCTTACTCTCCAAGCTCCGTTTTATCTCGCCTTGTCTTGTCTCGAGTTCGCGCCTCGGTTGTCCGCTAATTTTTCTTTGCATGACCGGCGCCTCGCCTCGCCTCGCCTTCTTTCTTTCTTTTCCCTTTTTGTCTTTCTCTCCTCGGCGTGTCCCAGCCGGGAGTCGCAATTTCTGTCCCGCCACTGCTCCTCCCACCGCAGCCGCTTCCCCCCCCCCCCCCCTTCTCATCTCCTTTATCTCAAGGTTCTCTTCTTCTTTCGCGTGCGATGCGAGACAGGGGTTGATAAATGAGCCCGTCTTTGATTAATTCGAATGCGGCTATAACGCTTGATTCCGAATTTGCGTGCTGATATATTTGTGGCCGCCGAGCGGGTGTAGCTCTTTATGCCGTACTCTTCGGCTGTTTCCCTTCGTGTCATCCCATTTCTTGCTACTAACGTTTTCCTCTACTTCATTCTTTCCTTTTTGTCTCTGGTCATTGTGACATCCAGCCATGATAAAGTGTTCCAGAGTGCTTTCTCTTCGATGCTCTTCTGAGAGAACAGATAGAGGGTGTTGATAAGTGCCAGGGACTGATTTTCGCTCTTCAAAGCTACGCTCTTCAATCCTGCATGTAGAATGCAAAGGCGCACTACTTTTCTAGCCACTGGCTCTGTAACAGCGGGAGAAGGGAACCACTTGTCTCCTACGACTTACGGCGACAGGGTGTGAACGGCAGGGTGCGCATGTGGACGGCATGGTGTAGCCAATGCTGCTCCAATTCAGATCTAAGCGCTCGATTCAGATTCATAACTGCAGACACATTAACAGGAATTCAGGACTGGGTCCGGCCAATACCGCTAAGCCTAGCAGCCTATAGCGCTTCAATATCAGCCACTAAGTAATTATTTTCCTTGTTTACGTCACGGATGACGCCAACGCTCAACTTTTGAATATTCAAAGCATTGCGACACGTGGTAATAGCCAGGTAAAATAGAAGCGTCTGTATTGTATTAGAGAAGAAGAGTCCAATCGGAAAAAAAATTCCACAATGTGGCAAATTGTGCTGAGGTTGTATGCTTTCACGTTAGAGAGGGGTGATGAGAGTTGGCCGCCTAAGAAAGGCACCCGAACTTTTTGGCAAGAACACGTTAAAAGCATTGCGACCGAATGCACTTAGTCAGAGCTTTAAATAATAGCCAAGGAAGCAGGCAGACCTGAAATCTAAGAGGCGAATCTAAGAGCGCGCGTCTGAAGCGGCTGCGCCCTTCGTATAACAGGACGGTCTCGTCTGCTGCGAGGTCTCATTTGCGCTTGAAGTCCATTTATTACGCAACATTTCTGGCCGCAGCTAGTTGTCAAAAACGTATTCGTTTGATCGAGTAGTCAGAAAAGCATAACGTCAAATGTGCTGCCACAGCGAATCAGATTGAAGTGTTTTATCATTTTTGCACGAGCACAAAATTTCACGTGTTTAACCCGCATGCTAAAGTCGCTCTTCCCCACACATACAGTCAGCGCACTGGCCAAGCTTCTCCCTTTGCTTCATCGGCAACATCCATGGTTGCGGTCTGACCCCATTTGAAGCTTTATAGACCTGCGTTTATTTCCGCGGGTTCGGATACCATAACCCTTTTCTTGAAATCACTTCCTTCACTTTGTACTGCTGGATTTTCCGGTGCGCAGCCTTAGTTTTTGATGATTTGCAGTCAGTAAAGCATGAAAATTCGTTCGAGTCGAAATAAACGCGCAAAAATTTACAAAAAGAAAAGAATTTCAAACGAAAGCCACGCGGCGCTCAGACTCCATCATTACCTGCGAATACCGAGCTCTAGAAGTTTATGAAGGATAAAGAGATAGAGAAACAGAAGAAATAATCCAGACGCAAGCTTGTCCCGGTTCTCGCAGCTTATCGAAGGCGCGCTTGAGGTTGCGGAGGCTGGCTTCCCCGAGAACTCTCAGGTGTTCTTTCCCTTTTTCCCCTTTTTCGTTTGCATTATTAGGGAGCAGGTCGGCAACTCCTTAAAGTGGAGAGAAAGTGTGTAATTCTCTCGCGAGGGGCGCTCGCTAAGATGGTTGCGGTCGCTCGTAACATGCGTAGCGTGAAGCCGAAGCAGAAACATGTGGGCAGACCTGCCTCCGGGCAGGGTGCATTAAAAGAGGGGAATAGGAGCAGGCTTTGTATTGGGGAATCGCGGGAAAACGGGGAGGGGTGCGCTCAGTGATGAATTATGTCGGCAGCCGAACGCTGGAAAATGGTTCTTCCGCGGAAGGCTTAATGGAGGTTACTGCGCGCTATGGCGAGAAAAGGTGAGCAATGTTGAGATGCTCAGTCGTGGGCGAGCCTCTCTCCTTTAGTCTCCCCATCCCCCGCTTCATCTTGCGGGCCATCCAGTGCTGAAATATAGGAGAAAAGGCACGTAGACTTGTAATAACGCCCTCGAAGCGTTTGGGGGAGAGGGATGCGCCGGAACAAAGTGCAGCAGTAATTGAGTTTAACGCGTGTGTTCGTGCGTTTACTGGGCCATGCGGAACGCATATTGTATGGAAGCAAGGCTTCTGTATACCGGCAAGCACCATGTAGGTGCGTGCACAGACCGAGTGGGAGCGAACTTTCCCGCTGCAGCATGGGTGGAGTGAGTAAATGCAGCATTATAGTTTCGGCTGGGTGTTGTGTTGGATCGAAACATATGCATGCAGCAGCAGTGTGGTTTCTCTTATTACCGCATTTAACGCATAATTAGCATAATTAGATAGTTAAAAAAGACATCAGGCACGTGTGTTTCTTATTCTACTTCGCTGATTTCCGCAACGAATGTTGCTGGAAAAATGCTCCCGTTTGCAATGACGAAGGCTGTTCGGGAAGCGTGCGCCGTCATCTTGCAAATCTTCTGAGTGTTTCAGCAACGCCGACTAGACTTTCAAGGCCGCAGTGCTCGCTATATGACGTCACAAGGTGGAGGCGACTGCGCGTCGTTGGCATGCACTCAAGAAGAGAAAAGCGCGCACGATTTGCGAACTCAAAATCACGCATGGCTCGAGCGCAGCTGAGTCTGAGAACGCGGCTTTCGCTGAGGCCGCTTTACCGATCACTTCACTCTTCATGTGAAACCTGTCGGCCAATGCCCGCGCCTGTCAGGGCCGCCTCCAGATAATAATAAGGATCATGCGACGAGCGGGACCCCACAGCATGGCCTTCAGTTCAAGTCGGCGTGGCGCGCACTTGCTTCCACCTCGTGACGTCACGGAGCTACCATGGACTACGCCCTTGAATTCTCTACAGTCGACCCTATGTTCTGGTTAGCGACGTCATGCTTTGTTCATCCCTATTGTACACGAAGCCATTCTTCTTCGAGTTGCTGAATTAAAGCGTTGTTGCGCCTCCATTACCACCCTTTTCGGCATAGTTTTATTTTCGGTACACGTAGGTTGTAATAGACGGCAGTGCTTGCGCCATCGATGCGTCCACATCTGTTCCTATTTTCTGACCGACTTCAGCGCCTTTTCGCTCTTTCATATTTCTTTTTTTTTTTACGTTGAAACTTGGTGCATCGGGTGCACAAGTCTATGCCGCGCACATGGGACACTCGAACTGAGCGACCAGAGCTGATTATTTATCAGATTTATCGACTGAGCGCAGCCCTTTCATTCTCTCAGGGAAGGATAGCCTTCGCCCTCACTCGGAACATTCCAGTCCGCTTACATTGCAAGCTTAGTCCCGTTCAGCGAGAAATGTGCTAACTATAGAACTTCTACATTAACCTAAGACAATCAATACTATGTGGTGCACATATA
Organism: Amblyomma americanum; assembly: GCF_052857255.1. NCBI lineage: Eukaryota > Metazoa > Arthropoda > Arachnida > Ixodida > Ixodidae > Amblyomma > Amblyomma americanum. The sequence goes on along the minus strand of NC_135502.1, from coordinate 90,797,650 downwards.
CATAATAAGGTTGAATGCCAAAAAATGTCCAGCTACTTTGCATGGTTATACGGAATCAAGAGAGAGATAATAGACTTTGCTGATAAACTGGTCTTGAGAGTTCTTGCCGATCAGGTGGGTGAACTCCTCATTCCTGAACTCCAGTGGCCCGAGCTGCATGCTTCACGAACCTGGTAGATGAGCTTTAGCTGATCTTCCAAGGATACGCTAGGCAGCTCAGCCTCCCACTGCTCGCAAGACGTACAGCCTTTGCCAAAAGTATACCAGGCTGCGTGGTTCGCTTCTCATTCGAATGGTAGACAGCCCTTACGGCTTCCTTAAAGATCATAACGTTCTCGGAAGGCGAGGGCAAGAGATATCCTTAAAATACAAAGATTTAGAGCTTGAGGGCTGGCATAATAGCTTCAATATACGACTGAGAAGCAAACCGCCTATCCTGGTCTCTTAAGACAAAGACTGTACAGAGGACAAAACACATGTCTAGAACGACCGAACTGCGTGTTCCGCAGCTCCCAAAGCCGCTTCGACCAGTACGGTAGGAAATGACGATTAAATCCTATTAATTTAACAGCACGTGCTTACATCCAGACCATTTTAACGAAATGTTATCACTAGATAACACTCCAAGAGCGTGTTCTAGAGAAGCGTTAATTTTGCCCTCTGTACATGTGGCGTCTTTAAACGTTCAGGCTCGCCCACACAACCCCCACAAAAGGTGGAAATGTGTGGGACTTGCATCGTACCAGGGGCAGGCGTCAGGGTATTGAGTACACGATACATTTTGCTGTTTTTACGTTGGTTTCGAAATTACTTTGTCTGTATTCATACTCAGCAATCCTGGGCAAAAGCATTTCTGAACGGTGAAAATGTTTATGAGCGATTTTTTTTTTTTGCTGTATTGTAAGACTTCATTATAACAATCAATATATCTGCAGATATCCCGTCGGCAGTGTTGATTTTTTTTATATATTAACGTCTTTTGCTATCGTCAAAAGCGTTCCCCGTTGGTTTTCTATGCCAGTCTTAAATGATCGATGCGACCGATGGAAACACTGTAAAAGAAAGATGGTGCTACATATCGGAAGAATGAACCATTACCTTCAATATTTCTATGCCAGTACCTTACAGTTTTTCGATATTCAAAAACTTTTTTCACGAACGTTGGACATGTGGCGCCAGGCTACAGCATCTGCTGTGCTTAACATTTCGTGAAACAACGGGAAAATCGAAACAACGGGAAAATCGGGTTCAATACGGCCTTAATTGACAATACCACTGCCTATACTTTTCGCACAGTGCACAGAATCCCGCAAACTCACACGATGTCTGCGATTCGCCTTATAACTGCCGTATACAGATTCAGGTCGTTGAGGTGGCTCGCCATAGCTTTGAGTTGAGGAGGCAGGCACCGACCAGCCCTGAAGGCCAAGCAGAGACACTTTCCAGCGCACACTCAAGCCATGAAAAATGGCCGGCAGGCGAGGAGGGCAAGACGACGAACGAAGCGAGAAGAGGGTGAGGGAAAGAGAGAAAGTGGAAGGGAAAAAAATCTTCCAGGAAGTTTTATTCTTCCGTTTTCCTCCACCCTCACCGAGACTTGAGTTAGAAGGTGATAAATGAAAGCCGCTGATGGCGCGAATTAATGAACTCGGTCTCGTCGAACAGGTGGAAAGCCACGGCGGCACCTCTCATGTGAGACGAAAACGCTCGAGAAAAGGAGAGAAAATCCGCGCAAGGATAGGGGGGGGGTTAGGCTAACCGCGGGGGAAAGCCGCAAAGGTGTGTGCTACGCCCCTGAGAGTGCTTATTCGACAAGGCGGGTTCCGACCTACGGTTTTTGTCTCTTATAAATTATCTTCCTTATTTTTCGCCTCACGGGCCGCATTTTTGTTTTCGAGTTTCAGTCGCCAATGGCCCGGAAACGATAATGGTAGTTTGGAACGAAGCGCTCGCGGCTGCGATCAGGAGCGATGTTTTTTTATTTGTTTAACAAGATGCAATGACACTTCGAGGCATGAGACATCGCTTGGTAACACGTTATTTCCAGGCGGCAAAGCGCAAAGTTGGTCGCTTGCACTGAGCGCGTCCGCGTGTAACTTGGCTTGATTGATTGATTGATTTGCCAAACCTTTTTGTTCAGATTTTCAGGATTGATATGCTGGAGATTAGCCATGTCTGTGAAAGAGGAGCGAATAGCACCGAGAAATCAAGGGCTCCATAAAATCAGGAAATTCTGCATGAAAGGTGCGCGCCGCGCGGCACACATTAACCACGGCATCATTGTCGTACGCCGACCTGTCACGGTTGTTGGAATGACAGGGTGCATCCAGTCTCGAATCACTCTCGACCTGTTATTTGGTGGCGCAAGCTAGCTCCTCACTTCGGTATAGTACAAGCATATTTCTGAAACGTGGTATACCATGCAGGTGTTTCAGGGAATCCGATCACTAATATTTAAAAATGGGGTTTTTGAGGTAAAGAGAAGCTTTTTGTGGCGTAGTAATACCAGTGTTGGCGGACGTCAAAAGACAGGTCAACCATGTTAACTAGTAAAATAATTAACTAAATTCTAATAGCTAACTTTTAACCATTACCAATAAATAGGCACCTGATTGCAATTAGAGATTTGTAGCCGGCCATGAGTAAATAGCCATATCATAGTTTTAGAATTTTGAAAATGCAGTTACCATCGCTGCAGTGGTTCAACTAATTTTGGCTACATCGTGCCAAAATACATGTGCTTTCGAAAAGCATGCAGGCAAAGTGACCCCTCATGTGAATGTAATTAACTTTGGAAATAGTCAGATTTCGTTGAGCCCCAGGGCCGAGGGTAATCGCGTTTTCGAAATTATAAAAACTGATATGGCGATTACTAATGACCGACTGCAAATCTCTAATCGCAGTCAGGTGCCTGTCGGTAATAGTTAAAAGTTAGCTATTAGAATTTAGTTAATCACTTTAGCAGTGAACATGATTCGCCTGTTTTTTGAGGTCCGCCAACACTGGTATTATTATGCCACAAAAAGCTTCTCTTTGCTTCAAAAACTATATTTAAAAAAAAATTAATGATCGGCTTCCTTGAAGCACCTGTTATCCAGGGTGCTTCAGCTAACTTGTGCGAAGATTTAAACGCACGCTACGAAGATTCTACCGTAAGGTGCAAAGTTATAGGCAGTTGTCTTGACCAGGTCGGCATATTTTTGACTGATTTGCTAATTAAGAAAGTTAAATTTGCTATCTTCTTTATAGCGATCTTTAGCGCAAAATTTTGAATGTAGTTGTGTAGCGTAGCGAAATATATCCATTTCAATCGTCCACCCCAAAGTAACTCTAGTGTGGTTGCTTTTTGTAGGTCTGCAGTAAGGCGCGAGAGACTTTAAATTTATCACGTGATTATGGGCTACCTCGTCTCGGTGCGAGCAGCCACACATAACCGCAGCCAATAAAAAGGGTATACGGTTACCGTATTGGCCCTTCGATGAGCATGGCCACTTTATTTGTTTACATACAGTAGATAGTGTCGCTGCATTGTAGGCGCGAGCATGCTGGCGTGAAAGAAATCAACAATGCTAGGCCGTAAAACGGAGACGGTGTGGTCGCGCTCCGGCTGCAGCATCGCCCCTCTAACAAAAGCGAAGTGACTGAGCTCATCACGCAGCCATCGATGTAAGTTCACTGTAGCTTTTCGCAATCGAGTTCCTTCAGAACGCGGGCGCCTTTGAGGTATAGCTTACATCTGAACGCGGGACCGCAAAGTCGCGTGACAATTTTTAAAGCTAGCGCCCTTTATTGTAAGCTCTAAAAAAAAAAAAGGGACCGCGCTAATTTAACATTAATAAAAAAACAGCTTGAACGACCAATTTCAACACGCACTTCAGTTCTTAAATGGGAACGCTTTCGCTATTGTCAGCAATAAAAATTAATTTATTCAGTTTATTAATGAGGAAATTGGGCGAATTAAAATATCTGACAGCAGTAAAGACGGCTGCCTGCGACCAAGCAGCAGTGCGATCATCGGAAAGCGGTATGTTTAATAATAATAATAATAATAATAATAATAATAATAATAATAATAATAATAATAATAATAATAATAATAATAATAATAATAATTGTTTTGGGGGGGAAGGAAATGGCGCAATATCTGTCTCATATATCGTTGGAGACCTGAACCGCGCCGTAAGGGAAGGGATTGAGGAGGGTGTGAAGGACGAAAGGAAGAAAGAGGTGCCGTATTGGAGGGCTCCGGAATAATTTCGACCACCTGGGGATCTTTATCGTGCACTGACATCGCGCAGCACACGGGCGCCTTAGCGTTTTGCCTCCATAAAAACCCCGAATGTATATTTTTTTTCTTTCAAGCTTGGTCCCACTTCGATGAAACGCCCGCACCTGAGCACGTCTGCGTGCAAGTTTTGAACACATGCTCCTCAGAAGTATTCTATGTCGGGTATTTCCTTGCACGCCGTCTTCCGCGCTGACCTGTATGTAGCGTAGTAACCTATATCGAAGCTGTGCCGACCATAAGGAAAGGTCTAAGAATTCAGTTGGTAAATGCTAAGTATATGAAAGGGTCTCCGCTCTGCCCGACCTCCTCGGTGGCATCGACGCGCGCTCAGCCCGACGCGCACTGTTCTCGTGAGGCTCGGCATGCGCGTCGGATCCTCTCCGCCGTCCGCGTGGGGGCGCTATTCTCAGAAAGGCGCGTTATACGGGATTGCAAGCGGCGGCATTCATGGCGTTCACCCCAGCGGCGAAGAAGCGCGCGTCGTCGCGCAGCGGGGACACCGCCGCCGCTCTCCCGGCGACAACGCCGCAGGAATGTGCCGCCGAGGCACCCCGACACGAGAAGCGCGGGAGAGCTACCGCGGAATCCGCGGCGTGCGATCCATCATACGCGGCTGCGCCAGCGGCGAGGATTCTCGCGCGCGAGAGAGCCGGCCCGGCCGGCGCAGCTTTGTCCGCGGGCTGCCGCGGAGCGGGCAGAAGGATCCTTATCGCTGAGGTGCTCGCTCGTGGGCAGCCGCGTACGCAACGTCGATGGTGGGGGGACGCAGAAGGGTTGAAGATTGGACTCAGTAGGTGCGTGTCGAAGGACTAGGAACAGGAAGTCCAAGTCACTCGTTGCTGACCAGGGCTGCATGGTTCGCAGGCATTTTGTACTGGATTAACCGCAAGAAGAGGGGACTAAACGAGGCAAGCAGGTGATAACTATTGCTTAGATTTCAATACGTATACAAGCGCTGCAGTGCCCATGGCAACTCCCGCTTCGAGAATCAGTGCCAAGTACCAAGGCGGAGGTGCTTTCATTCGTCTAAGACTAAGCATTCCGACAGCCACGAAGGCCATTGTGTGCACGCAGGTGTATACAAGTGAGAAGCATGCCGCATGTTTTCACGCGAGCGACCCCGTATTGCTCGCTCCGAGAATATCTGCCGTGCGTTGGGCGCGGGGACCACAACAGCAAGCGACAGCAGCGCGCCGGGAACCAATCCGTAAAACGGGCGGAAAACGAACGAGCAACGCCCGGCCGCCAGCGCAGAACAAGGAAGACGTCAATGGGCTACCGCCGTCCTCCCCGCCCACTCACTACTTGCAAGAACAACTCGCTGCCGGAGATATGGGCCCTGCTCGGCTCTTCGTGTCCCTAGCCTGCTGGGTCCCACTCGTCCCCCCACCCCCCGGCGACCCTCGCGCCTGAACTTCTAGCGGCGTCGTGAGCGGCGGCAGCATGCAGGAGCAGGCTCTGTGGGTGTATGGGAAGCAAGGATGGGTCACATAGCGTCTTTCAGAATGAGTCGTGCCTTATGATGAATCACCTCCTCCCGGAGTGTGCTTGCGCGTTGCTGTCCCTTCTCTGCGGCCCCTCGTCGGTCGGCTGCTGATCCCAGGACGACAGACGCGAGGCTTTGCGTGTCTTGCCCTCCCGTAGCGACGTTCCTGTGTCCCCACGGGTCCTTTTCCGTTTCTTCGAAGGCTCGGTCGGGGAGAAAGAGCGGCGCGAGCGGAAAGAAGCGTAGCGCCAGATGGGCCAGCGTGAAAGTTGTTGTTTGGCAAAAGGGCGAAAGAGAGAGGAAAAAGAAAGAAGTGCGGGGACACGCGCATTTCTGCGCCTGTTAGATCCGCTCGTTTTCTGCCGATTAAGCACCGCGACGAAACGGCTCGTGCGGTGGCCACTGAGCTCCGCGAACCGCTGTGGCCTACGGCTCCGTGCATAAGCGATTCCGAAAGTACCATGTGCTCCGTACGGAAGCCAAAAGGACGGACTGCAGTGCACGCCCGTGCGCAAGTTAATCGTGGACGGATTGCGTAGGTTTTGAAGTGGTTACGGGTCCTGCTCGTAAGTTGTAGCGTCCATGTTGTGTACGACGTCAAATCTGCTTTAGACGTCATGCGCGAATTACTTGTGTTCCCCCACATTTACGGCCGCACTGCAGCATGGATGACACAGTGCAGGTCCGATATCACCTAGATTACAGTACAGACCACCCATGTCTTTTAAATCGCACATTGTCATTACTTATAAGGTACACTAACCGAGCACCTTATATATTTTACACGTATGCAGGTGACAGTGTAGGAGGCTGGGCTGTACACGCTATTATAGCGAGCTTGGATATACAGGATGAAGGAGCGCAACAAATAGTAGACTACGACGAATATAGAGATTACAGCCCCGACAGATTACACAAGTCTCTATGGGAGTCGGCTGGCATTGATTTCTGAAGCAGTTCCAACGACCGCTGCGCTTGTGTATGTGCAAAAAAAAATTCCGAAACGCCAGGTTTACTTTCACACATTCATGCTACATTGCGCACAATAAAAGATGGATTGACTTTTCGAGCATGTTCGAGCGTTTCACTTAATAGTGGCTCCACTAAACCTTCCCCAATAAGCTGATAACGGCAAACGTAAGCGACAGAAATACACTGGCGGTTGTTTGCGCTATATAGGGATTGTTTAGTTCGTGGAATCTTTGAGTTGGAATAAACAATGGACAGCAGGTTCCGTTTTTGTATTCCCGTATGAGGTGAAACAGAGAAACACTTCTGGAGCCTCTCGATCAAAAAGCCCCGCTTTGCGGAACGAAACAAAACGCTAGCGAACTGAGAGCAGCCGGAGAGAGAGAGAGAGAAAGGGCTTGTATAGAAAGCGTGCGAATGGCGCCCAGCCTTCTCCACCCATTCTTTTTTTTTTCGGGAAATCTGATCCCGCGTTCGGACGAGCGTGTGGCACTTCTCGCGTTTCCAATCCCGCACGACGCCTGTTCCCTTTCTTCCATTCCTTTTTTCGTTCACTCCCCTCGACACTCAGAAGTGTTTGTGAAATCGCCGGAACATCCTTTATTCCTCCTTTGGGAGAGCCGCCGGAAATCCAAGCCGCGCACGCGACGCCCAACTAAAAGAGCGCTGAAAAGCCAACGAAAAGACGCAGAGTCGTGCGCACCGAACAACCAAAGCCACCCCTCTCTACTGACGGAAGATGTGTGCGGCGGTGACGGCGAATAAATAAAAATCAAAAGGCTCGGTCGGGTGCGAAGCATGCAAGATAGTCGGAAAGCAAGGGATGTAGGGGGGAGCTTGATGCCAACTTGAATGCTCGCGAGAAACCTCCGAGGCATTTATATAAGCATGCACCGCCGCAGGCGCGATATATCCTCACAACAGAGAGGCGCATCACTCGCTTATTCCGAGCATCTGCAGCACAGCGGCTCCTGTGAGCAAGATGGAGGAGCTCGAGTCGGGGTTGGTTCCGGGGAGAGGTGTGGGGGAAGGGAGAGGGTGTTGCAAAACGGGATGGACAGAGTCTAGCCCGTCCGCGTCGCCGCCACGTGATGGATGCAGTCGCGATAGCGAGTTGATCGTGCATATCATTATCGCCGCGCGTATCGATTGCAGGCGGCGATATGAGAGGCGAGTCTCGCCCCTTCTTGGGAAGACGGCGGCGTCAGCAGCCGGGCGTTATATTATATATAGTAAGGCATCAGCCGGCTGGAAATGAACGCGACTTCAGAGGCAATTTTTTTAATTTTTATTATTAAACAGCTCTCACTGACACCCGCCGCATTTCACTACTCTTCCCCTATTTTACTTATTATACATTGTTTAACCTGCACCCGGACATGCTGGTATATATTTTAATTTATGCACACGTTGTGGCGTGACGTCGCACCTTGCGTCACGGCGACGTATTCCATCTCTCTTTTTTTTTTCAGTTTATTCATTGTCTGGTTTTCCTTGACTGCGATTTTTTTTCGCTTTTTTCCCTCCTCTTTGCGCAGATATCTGTAAGCCGCCTGTTCACCTTTTTGTATATTCTGCTCGAAAAAGGACTGGAGCTAAGGTGGAATGGAAGGTGGGGGAGGGGGGGGGGGGTGCGCAATGCGTGTCTTCGTTATTTTCCCTTCAGGCTAAGCCGGGGATAATCCCTCCTTTCAATAACCGATCCGCCGGGCTTTATGGTAATTTCGTGCGCTGTGGCTCGGGAGCAGCTCTCGCGGCCGCTTCCGGGCGTCGCGTGTTGCTGCGTCGAGACTTGGCTGCCGCCGCCCGGATGCGCTGCTTGCGCAGGTTCGATTCACCGATGTCATCTGCTGAGATAAAAAAAAAAGGGGGGGGGGGAATAGCGTGCACCCTGGGCCTTTCTTTCTGTCGTTGGATTCTGCTCGGCATGCCGGTTGATTTATTACCCCGAGCCAGGTTTTTTTTTCTATCACCCCCCCCCCCCCCCCCCCCTTTCTGTTCGTCTTGCTTCCCACTTCGCCCCACTTTCTTTCCTCGTCTCTTTTTCCCCCGTGCGTTTTTATTTTCTATTTTTAGTTGTGATCTTCATGAACAAAGCCCCCATCTCGGTCGTCCTTGTCTTGCTACCGTCCCCGCTTTTGTTATCGCGACGCCTCAGAGACGCCTCAGAGACGCCACGTACGGGGAATTAGTCGCGTTTGGAGAGACAAGTCCACTGTTTTGCTTTCTGTGTGCGAGATGTACTGAAGGCGCATCTCCCCCCCTCGAAGCACTTCATCTAAACGGTTCCATGGCGGCTATATTAGTGGCTTTCGAGTACGTTTTGCCCATTAGTGGTTTTCCGGTGTTTTAACGCCCCCGTGTGCGAGTTGTACTTGTAGATCATAAACTTTTGAGTGTCGTTGGATACCCATGAACAGCAGCATGCGAAAGTGATGTGCGCCGATCTGAACGATAAAAAATCATTGAATCTGGCCTCGACCAGGAAGGATATAATGCAAAACCGCCGCGTACCAACATGCGAGAGGGCGGTGGGTGTTAGGAGGCAGCAGGTAATCGGCGGAACACTTCATCTGGACCTCCTTAACCCTTTAACTCCCAAGTTGTCTTGGTGCGATTGTTATTGCCTTCCAGTGTTACGTATACCCAGAAATTCGAAGCAAGCGCATTTTTCAACGAGCAGTTCTTTATGAACGCAATTCTTCCGCATGTCTCAAGACTGCACTATAATAATCAATATATTCGCAGATTCAACCCCCCCCCCCCCCCCGGCCCCCCTTGGGACGCTTGCAGTTTGCTGCTGCTGTTGCCAAATCAGCACCCGATTGCGTTTCTATACGGCAGGTTTAACTACTGGGTGCGAGCAGAGGAGGAACTTTAAAAGAAAGGTTTTGCTGCGCATTGGAAGATTGGGTTTACGAGGCTTTAACATCCCAAAGAAACTCAGGCTATGAGTCACGCCGTGGTGAAGGGCTGCGGAAATTTCGACCACCTGGGGTTTTTTAACGTGCGCTGACATCGCACAGTACACGGGCCTACAAAATTTCGCCGACATCGAAATTCTACAGCCGCGGCCGGGATCGAACCCACGTATTTCGGGTCAGTAGCCTAGCGCCATAAGCACTGATCCACTGCGGCAGCTGCATTGGAAGACTAGACCATTTCCATCCATATGTTCACAACCTATTTCAGAATATTCTATAGTTGCCTCGCAGTTAAATTAAAAGTGGTGTCCGCGAAAAGTGAACTTGAAGAAAGAAATCGATGGACGAGGCTGCCTTGTCCTTGGCAGTGAAAGCAAAACGCCGCAGGGCTGAGCGGCTGGGACTTGCCATTGGCGGCATTAATTCAGCGTCCCAAGACAGCTGGGACCTGACCGGTAAAAAGTTCACATAACCCCGAGCAGTGTTTTTTGGACAAAACAGCACCCTGCAGCATCCCCATGGTTCAGTCCGCCCGCACCTTCGAGATGTTTGCGTGTCGAATTCTTGCTGGCGAACGAAGTTAATTGCCTTTATTACTAAAATGCACAAAGCACGTTCTGCATTTTCAAATATATAAAACGGAAAAACTGAGCCGTACTCGCATTCGTTCATGATGGGTACAGTACAGTTAATATCAACGAGATTAGAACGAAATCCCGAGCACATCTGCCAGATGCTCGACCCCTTGTGTTTTGGGTGCTGAACACCAGCGAAAGAAAGCGCGACAGAGCAAGAGAGCCGCAGTAATGACCTTTTTGTGTGAGTGGGATTTCGTGCTTTAGGCTCCCGGTCGAAGCACCTTAATTACCATTTGCCTCATTGCATGAATGGCTGCAAAAAAACATTTTCTGTGCGCTACGTTGAAAACAACATTTAGCAGCGGTCAACCGAGGGAGTACGGAGTTCTTGGGATGTGAGCAATTGTAGTATAAGAGGATACTCCACACCAAGAAGCGCCACCACGCGTCTCATGGACTCGAAACACGCTGAAACGTGCAGCGCATGACTTTGAACCTGGAGCTTCCACGATTGCCCGATTTTTCACTTCACTGCCCAGCACTATGCAGAGAAGCAGTCCGCAATCATAAAGCGTTTATTATTATTTTTTTTTTCAGAGTATTTCTTTTCATTTTTCTTCATGATTTGTTTTACGGGCGACTCGCGATATGGATGCACTTTTGCTCGGGGACCAAGATGTCCGTATTAACGAGGCGTTACTATACATTAATGGCTCCTCAACATGCTTCCCCCCGCAAAACGTGGGCCCTATAACTTCACCGAAATAAGGCGCGCGTCGGGCATGTACCTTTTGCGTAGAGGCGAGAGGCCCCTCGCGAAGCCTTTTCGTTGCCGTATTGTCGATGTCGCGGCAGAAAACGACACCGCGGCGAAATAAATAAAAATAAATCAAATTCGCGCCAAGCAGCACTGCACGCTCGTTTGCGCCAACATGGTGTTGTCTAGCGCGGCGCAACCCCGTCGCCTACGGCAGTCTGTCTGCACTGGCAGAGAGAGAGAGTCGAAAGGGAGAGGGCGCGACGGCGCCTGATTAATGGCGTCTTCCCAACGCCCGTGTTCCTCCCCGCAAGACGACGCCGTTGACGCCGCAGCGAGTCCGTTCGAGTCGAGTGCGCGCTTGTGCCGGTTCCGCCGCATCTGAGCACTTGAAACCCGATTCGGCGCGCGCGCGTTTATAAGAGACCGCCACCGCGTCAGCCGCCGGCCACCAACACATCGGCGGGGCCGATGTCGTTTTGTCATCGGTCCCCTCCTGCCTGGCCTCGCGAGGTCCTCGTAACTACAGGCACAAGCCTACATGACCACACGAGTCTCTGCTGCTGTTATCTATCACAGGATAACACGAAGCAAGGTTTCTCTCTCCTTCGCCTAGCAACGATCTTTAAATGTTTAATCCGACGTATGCACGGCAGCCCATGACAAGGCCGCGGTGGCGAAGAAGCAAGCAAAAACAAAAAATGCGAACGCCCCCGGGAGAACATGTAAACACTGGTCGCCTAGGACACACGTGTCGCTCGGTGGCTACAGCGCAGCGGCCCTTCGCTCTTCGTAATGGTAGTTCGGCTCACGTATGTATGTAAGCGCCCGCACGACGCGTCCAATGCCTGGGCGCGCGCACGCGCGCGCTCGGACCCGTTCGAACGATCCGCAGGCCAGATAGTCGCGAGGCCCAGAACACACGCACACACAGACAGGACGGCCAGTTCGAAAGCGACTCTTCTCACGTGTGTCCGTCCTTTTCGTCCGTGGGGGCCTCGGGTAGTATTCGCGGTTGCCGGCGTTAGCTCTTATCTCTCGTTCCGAGGGGAGGGGGGGGGGGGGGGAGAGCTTCGCGACTTATCGGCGATTGGACCTCACGTTCAGGAGGCCTTCCGCGCGCCGCCGCCTCGCAAGAACCGTGCACCGCCGTGCAGTTCGCACGCGAGAGCGCAATGGTGGTCCTCGGCCGCGAACTAGCAGCGCAACGTGTATGTGTATACGTGGCCTCGTGATATATGTCTCTGCGGCCGTACGCGAAGCGTCTTGCGCTTGCTCGCAGGTCCGCTCTCTCCCGGCTGCGGCCTTATCGCTTTGGCCTCGCGACCAGCGCGCGCTTGTAACGGGAGCGCGGGGGCCGTCGACAAGAATCGCTCGCGGAGCCGCTTTGCTGCCGATG
>NC_135502.1:90696676-90785149 GCF_052857255.1 Amblyomma americanum | reverse complement strand
GATGACGGCGGAAAGCGATTCGCATCGGGCGGGCGACGATGTGGTTTCAACTGTTTCAACCTTCGCTTTTGGGTTTTAATTGCCGGACTTCGTTAACTTCGGAGAACAAGGCTCAAATGAGGGTGCTTACAGGAGGATTTGTATCTCGTGGTCGCGAGGAACTGCAACTTTCGGACAGGTGTACGGTCGAAACAGAGTCTGTCGTCATTGCCTGAACGGCTTCGTATATATACGCTTAGGGTAGGTTTGCGTGGGCACCGGAGCTACTTATGTAATGCACGTTTTCTTTTTTTTTTTGTAGGCTGGGGCCTTCCGTTGGTCCCAATATGTTATTCTTACAGGAGCAGCAACGAGAAAACCTATAAACGACGCTTACGTACAAATAAAGTTGTTTTTTAACGCTCGGAAGGTCAACTGCATTGGGGGAATTTATGGTTATTGATATGAACTATATGTGACATAGGACCGCTTGGGGATTACACAATTATCGTTTGTGCAATTGTTTTGCGTTGTTTGTACAGAGAGTCTTACACTGCGTCAAAATGAGACATATATAATGCGCCCCGTACTAATGAACATTCTGCTTCCAGAATAACACCAAGTGATGGACGTGCTTTTGTTGATAAAAAAGTCGACGGCTGACCGCGAAGAATGAGGAAGCGAACCAGCCTGGGAGCGCGTTGTGGGAATGTTGCCGAACGAGGTTTGAACAACGCGAATGCCACAGACAGAACGGCTGTATCGGAAACGCCTAGAGGAAAACTCCCGAGGCAGCGCAAACGCTACAAAACAGCAGCGAAGGAACTCAAGACGAGCGGGCAACGAGCGAAAACAAAACGCAACGCGAAGAGACAGCCAGAAAACTCAGCGGACTGCGTGCAGCACGGCGGCGACCGGAAAAGTGCCCGCACAAAAGGCGATGCACATAATATGCCCTTGCACTTTCAGGTTTTTTGCGACGACGACGAAGGCCTGCGCTGAGCGCGCTGTACGCGGCGCCGCTCGCATGCAGCTAGGCACACACACCCGCATCGACACACACACACACACTGGGCGGCAGCCACACACACGTTCTGCACTCACGCACACAAACACGCACGCACACTCGCGCTGCAGCAGCAAAGCCCACACGCACGGGCACAATGTCTGCCGAAGCTCCGCCTCCGAAAAACCATTTATCATCGGCGAGACACTCTCCGACAGCGCCCGGGAGGAGAGCGGGTGCTCCGGTCCCGAGGGTGAGAGGGAGAGAGCGGTGGCGCGGCCCCAAGCAGGCAGCAGCGCGGCCCAGCCACGCTTTTGTTTGTATCCCGGGGTTTCCTCGGCCTGCTGCTGCCAGCGGGCCAGCCAGTGCAACGAGAGTGAACCAGGGAGATTCCTGCCAAGGGTTGCACATCTTTCCCTGGCCGGGGGAGCAGCCGGCCGCCTCTCAGAGCGTGCAATGGCCGGCCCAAGAGCGGTCGAGCTGTGCCCGCCGCCGCCTCTGCCACGCGTGTTCCGCCGGCGAAGGCGCTGCGTAGGCACCGTGGTTTGCCCAGTGCCGCAGGTTCTGCTGTGTGGAGAAGCATGCATGGCGATAGGAACTGAATGCCGCTGGGGCTTTGCTCGTGAGCCTCTCGTGCGGTCCTCACTTCAGCGACGCTGCCGTGGCCTTCTGAAAGCATGAAGTTTACTAACAAGAGTCCTTGCTCTCTGTATAGGCCGGTATTTTCATGATAACAGCACTTTCTGCTTTTGAATGGGCTGAGGACAAAGTGCTATGAAGTGCTGTCAGCAGAGTCAGCTGGACGGGGTGAAGCCGTGCACTCTAAACATTAATACGCCTATGAGGAAGTAAAGAAAGGAGTAAGTTGCTCTCCAGCACCCCCTTTTATACAAAGGAGTGCGCTAGAGGACAGTTCACTCCTTTTTTACGCCTTTCTGTTTAGAGTGCATGCTAGGCCTCTTTTCTCCTCGGATCCGAAGCGAAAGCAGTCCTTTGGCAGCAAAATAGCGATCTCGTTATTCAGCGACTATTTCAGATGTTTCTTGGGAAGACAGTTTTACCAGGCTGCTAGGTTTACAAAGTGACCGTGATTGGATAGTTCAAAGGATCAATCCGTGCTTGACCCACATTTTCACATAAACGTGAGCTCGTTGGGTTTCCTTTGATAAGAATAGCCGCAATTTCACCGAAGACGGGCTCGAGATGAAACTGTCGCATAAGCGCGGATGCGTTGTAAGGAGGAAGCGTAATCGTTTCGCTCCGCCTTCAAAACCCAGATTCTCTCCACTTTCTGAGCCCGGCTGCATAATTTGCAGAATGGAAACGATGACTCAAATCACATGTCATAGCTTTCAGATAGTCGTTTAATTATCGTCACTGCCACTGAAAAAATGCGACCATCTCGAAGCAAAACACAAAGCTCGTTTAAATTCGCGCAGCTTGTTCGAAAGGGCCACTGCGTCGCCTGGGAGGAAAATGAACGGCTGCTTAATTAAATTGCGGCTAAACCGGTTGTTTTGCACTTTTTAAATTAACAGCCACTGCGAGCCTCTGAATAACATTTGAATTCCTTTCTATGATAACGCCTTGAGTGTTCGTTAGAGTCAGGCCCGTCAATAAGCAGCATGAAAACCTGTTGGCGTGCTCTTCAAGAAACTGCGCAAGAAAGCCGCATAGCCCTGAGAACAAAAAGTACAAGGCGAGAGCATCATCATGAGAGTTCAGGATGCGGTGTACCGCATCGACGCATGTCCAATGTAACAAATTGCTTCCCACCGTTCCTTATTCGCTATTCAACAAGTTATCTCTACAATGATACAACCGACCTGCTTTGTCATCATTTTCTTACTTTTTTTTTTGCCAGGCCTCTGCCGCTCGAAACTCCTGAGGGCGAGCGTCCAAGGCAATATTTCATGCAGGCAGGTGCGGTGGCAACCCGCGGGGAGTCCATCCATGTTGGTTTTTGACGCTATATTTGATAAATTCCTCGGCCAGTGTAGAGGAAAGAAAAACGCCCCGCGAGCTTGGAGACCCGCGTGAGACCAAGCGTGCATGCCGAGTAGCACCCTTTTGCTAATTAAAAATACCTCACCGCGGCCGCGTGTCGACGCGTATCCATTTTATCTATGTGGATGCCGTCCTCCGTGTTGCACACATGCACGCACATAGGCTCGGAGTGTGCCTCCGTCTCCCACGTATAATAATCATGCATATGCATGCACGTCCGGAGATGTGTTTCGAGAGAGTGTTGCACGTATATATTTGTACTTGGCAGCCATGACTCTTGGCTTCGCAGAGGCACAGTGACCTTTACAAGCAGGCTTCTTTGTGGCGCTTTGCTTGGTTCGCCCGCGAGACGTCTTTTAATTTGCAGTCCCTGTAGACACGGGCCCGTACAGGTATTTCCTCGCCGGGCGTGATTTTATGAGCGTGGGTGTGGCGCTATACGCTCGCGTGGTCGTCGTCGTGAAAGCAGGACACGTTCAAGTGTGAGCAGGTTCTGAGCTCCGTAGCTTTGTTTATGGATTTTGCTTTTGCTTTGCCTCATTCCGCTCCTGGCTAACTAGTAAATATAACTGACCTGACGCACAAGCTTTCCATCCACGTTCGAGCGTGTGCCTCGTTTACGTAATTTGCAGCTTTATTTTATGTTCGTGACTCTCTCGTCCGAGCACGCCTGCGAGGTGTTTTGCGAGCAGTGAACAGCAAACTGTATGCCTAATTGAGCCATATATCTAAGGTGGTGCACTTTTTATTCCAACTCCCTAAGTTAGGAATTCCGGTTAATTAGAACCGGTGCTTTTTGGTCCCGTGAACATTAAGTGTATTGAAGGGGCTGCGCTGAATTCTAACTCCATATAATTCCAGCAAATTTTCGCTCTGCTGTCGAGAGTCTGCAGTGTACAAGCGATGATATCGTGATCCCTGCATGGGGGTATCGATACTTCGTGTGTGTTTCGCAAGTGTTTGTTGACGTATGATAATATAGCCGCTGCACATTCTACATGAGCCAGAAGCTGGAACACTGTTACTTTGAAAATTTTAAGCCACCAAAGAAACTTCACAATGCGGGACTAAATGCAGGACTAAACTCTGCATTCAAACATTACACTGAGCTCTTTCTGTCCGAGTTGTGCCTTCCTTGCCTGTTACGAATTCTGAAAGGAGTCTTTGTCAACTGAACTTTGGTGTCGACAACTGTTACTTGTTAATTAGCCTCGCAAAAATCAAACAAGAAAAAGGTCGAACAAAGAAGCATGCAGAAAGAATGACATCGCGAGCCTTAAAATCGGTAATGACGCCGCGGAAGCTATGCACGCTTATTACCTTAAGTTAGGGGTGCGAATAATTAAGGCCTTTGTTAGTCGAAAAGCATGTGCGTCCTCATTCCCAGAATATCCGTATAATTTAGGATTCTACCTATGGCCAAAACTCTTACCTCTAACTGCAGCGATAAGACAGTTCTTGGCGTGTTATATATATAAGCAAAATATAATAAAAAAGACATATTGGAAAGTCAGACCAAACGGCGAAGTTTAACGTCTTGCCTCCATTATAAGTAACAAGTTATAATCAATGTTGATTTACTTACGTTAAACCATTCATGGTTGCTTATACAAATGGCGTTGCGGATCCTTGAAGTATTTGTAGCCAAGGGACGCACAGCTTGAACTGACTTCCATATATATAACATCACCTTGAGGGACGTCAGCTCTGTTATTAGCGAGGCTAATAAAGCGTTCAGCCTGGGACCAATGTTTGTCGTGTGCCACGAATGTGCACGTAGCTTTTCGACCAAATGGACCCTGCCCACCGGCTGGCGAGGTTGCAGAAAGACGTGCTTCAGTTGCGCATAATTCAACATAACTAAACATAGCTTAAACACAGGAAAAACCCGCCTTAAAGCAACGGCACTAAAAAAAAAAAATGTTGTAGGAACGAAATCTGCGAATCGTGCATGCTTCTCGCACCCGAGCGCTCGACGTGGTGGTTGCTATAGTGCGAATTGTAGGATGCTAAAGTGTATGAGTTTTGAAAGCTTGTAACCAGAAAGCCATTAAAGGAAAGCAAACCAGGACGTAAGAAAAAAAATTGGAGTAAAGTGACGCTGCATTTATTATACTATATGCGCCAGTCACGCGTCTGAAGCGCCTGTTCTGCTATACAACTCATTGTTCACTGCAAAGCTTTCTTTCGATTCCGTATTTAAAAAGAAAAAAGACGATGTCTCACGCGGTGCTGCTAAGCTGCACGCTCACATATTCGTACATACATTTCCGCGCAATCAAGCATCGACTTGCCCGTTCCCCACACCTTGTCGCGTGCGCGCCGAACTGTTAGTGCGCCGTTGCCATCTCTCGAGATAAGATTTTCTCCCGATGAGAAATTCCGCTGTATGCCGTCATTAAAATCGCATCAGCAGGTTCTCGGTCGCTAATGGAACGTAAGATATCATTTATTTGGCCCTCGATGACGCGACCCATTCAATCGAGTCGCACACGGAGGAGGGAGAGGGGGAAAAAGAAACCCGGCGCGGTTCACCGCTTCCAGCCCACACTCCCGCCACCGGGCTGCTGCTGTTGCGCGTGCGCTCTTGCGTTACGCGTTACGTCTTTTTTTTTTTTTTTCGGGAGATTTCCCGCGTCTCACCGCCGTAAGATGCGGTGAAAAAAGAAAGCAGACAAGAAACGCCACGTCAGGGGTAGCGTGGTGAGTTTGGCAGCAAGTGATCCGAGTAAAGATAGTTGGCGTGTGCGAAGAATAAGATGTGTTTACTAACGGCGCCTGAATGCGGGACGTTTCTTTAACAAGTGAGGAAGCTGTTGAAACTAGGCATAGGTTAATCTTACCGGTACTCACCTACGGGGCAGAGACGTGGAGGCTAACGAAAAGAGTTCAGCTTAAGTTAAGGACAACGCAGCGAGCCATGGAAAAAAAAATGATAGGTGTAACGTTACGAGACCGGAAGCGGGCAGAGTGGGTGAGGGAACAAACACGGGTTAATGACATCCTAGTCGAAATCAAGAGAAAGAAATGGGCTTGGGCAGGGCATGTAATGCGAAGGCAAGATAACCGCTGGCCCTTAAGGGTAACGGAGTGGATTCCAAGAGAAAGTAACCGTAGCAGGGAGCGGCAGAAGGTTAGGTGGGCGGATGAGATTAAGAAGTTTGCAGGCAAAGGGTGGATGCAGCTGGCAAAATATAGGTTTAATTGGAGAGACATGGGAGAGGCCTTTACCCTGCAGTGGGTGTAGTAAGGTTGATGATGATGATGATGATGATGATGATGATGATGATGAAGAAGCTCTTGAATGCTTCGGAACGAATCACGACTCATACTTCACACGAAATATGTGAGCTCATGGCGCATGCATGTGCATCATACTTGATAAAAGTTTACAAGGCAGCCTTCAGATATTAACCAAATAAGATTGTCTATATATAAAACTACGTTAACGAGGCTGCAAAGCGTATATCCTGAATTATAACTTACTCCTAAGTTTTAAACTTGAAGGCGCTGGATTAACTTGCTAAAGTTACTGTCACACTGATAGTAATTCTGCAATAAAAGACAGCCTTGGCCTTCCGTCATTACTAATGTAAGGAATACCACTTGAATTAGCTATTTTAAAGAGTATCAGTATGGATTAGAATTGCATGCTACATTTTGGTCATCATCATCATTAGCCTAACAGTCCCTAACTACGCCCACTGCTGGACGAAGGCTTCTATCACATATCTTCAATTAACCCTCAACCTTCAATTAGTCCTCTAGCTTAAGAAAATGCACGTTGATTGCCAGATGAAATTCACACTATCTGTGGCAACACACGATATAGAAATTCTGTTAATAACCGGGAAACATTTTGTACGTCTCATCCCCTACCTGACTCTCTTCCAACCCCTGCTACGCTTGTCTTCTTTGTAGCAGCAGATACAGAGGAAAGCGGCGAGGTTCACCTTTGGTAAATATGAAAACAGACTCCCTTACTTATCTTATGATTGCCATCAACATTCTGCCTGTATAGAAACCCACAGGAAGATGAATCGTTTACCCATTATATATCAAATTTTAAACAATAAACTTTAGCTCAGTCCACCGCGGTGTGTGAAAGTTCTCGACACTAGACCACGTGATCACCAAAATCACTCACTACAGCCATCTTTGCCGAAACAATATCTTTTACGCACAGTTTTTATACACGAAAAATTTCCGATTTGAATTTTCTTCCAGAATGCGTTGAATCCTCAAACTTTGACCAGGCACTACAACAATACCTATTTGGTTGACAGTGTGATTCTTTGATTTGTTTTGTGTTCGCACTGTTTTTTTCCATATTAATCACTTTAATAACTCTTTCGTCTGTTTGGTTTAGTGCGTTAGCACTTAAGCCCGCACTCAGCGGTTTTCTAGTTCTTGTAATATTAATTGTACTATTAATTGTATTAATTGTCGTAATCGTACAGAACCCATTTCTAGCACCGATATATAGCCCGTTCTTTAATCCTACGTTCTCAAATTCACGGCCGGAATAACCTGACCATTTCATTGGTCGCGATAGTAAAGCCTCATGACAAGCTAAATAACTGGACATTATTTCTTACTATAGCAAGAGACGAAATACACCATTGGTATGCAGTTCGTATTTATCCTCGTACAGTTCATTTTGCACTTACGCACGCCAAATAATACTTGATGCATTTCACTTGTGTTATTTACGGTGCATTTCTTCATTTTTCTTAAACTCTTTACGCGTAAATGTATTCTGCGTGATATTTACGTTATTGTTATTATGTTGTTCTCTTCACACTTGCTGCGCATTACCAGTTCGTGCTCACATGGCCTACTTCATTTTATTTCTTGTTTTTGTGAGCCAACCTTCATTTCGAATTAAGAAGAACAAGAAATTAAAGGAAACGGAAACACATGCTTACGATTTAGCTTACTGTGATGTCTTGAATCGCTTCCGGACTGAGGCTTTATCCCAAAGGACGGTGTTACGCTCACTTCAACTTTTTACTTCTAGTTCAGTATCATTCATCAATGACAAACCTGCCGCCATGCACAATGTCGAAAGCTATAAAAGCTGCGAATCTGAAACTTTTACAACCGGTTACATACAAGCATCAAAGTTTATTTTCTGTCTTATCTATGTTGTATTTGATCTTTAATTCAGCGATTATCGTGGATTTTGTAATGCATGGGAAAATTTGGAAGTCATTTATTTGTTTTTTTGCTCGCTGCACTTAACGGCTTCACATTTAGTGCATGATTATGCTATTCATAAATGCATGCTTCTCATATGTTATGCATGCATACCATATTTTCTGACAGTAAGTCCCATCACATATCATTTCCTGCTGTCAGCATTTCGACCGACGTTTGGGATTTTTTTTAGTTTATTTTTTCAACACTACCAGCCTTGGTGGCCGAGTCAGGAGTTGCAGTACAATAAAATACAAGGCAAGGTAACATTTAGCACACAAATTAAAAGATGAACAAACCAAATAAAACACATGCATGATTCGAACAAAAATAGGCAATTTCAACACAATTTCTTGCCAGAACTGCACATACAACATTCAGAAGTCTTTATAAAAAACTGTCAGTGCTCTCAGTGCTTAACAGTCCACTCAAAGGCAGCTGGTTCCACTCCGTTATTGTTCGGGGAAAATAAGAATATTTATGCAAGTTGGTTCTGGTACGATAAGGTGTTAAGGATTGGGCGTGACGATGTCTCGTTAAACGCGTCACCAGTGGTTTCATGTGAGTTTAGTGGTTTTATAGCAGCAGACCCACACTTTGTTAAACAAGAAGTTATGATTGGCTTCACGCGAGCCGTAAGGCAAGAGCGAACGGTAGCGGGTATTTGGCTGGACATGGCTTCCGGAGACATGGGAGAGGCCTTTGCCCTGCAGTGGGTGCAGTCAGGCTGAAGATGATGACGATGATGATGATGATTATGGCTTCCGGAAGGTAATTCCACGAACAAACCGAAAGAAAGTGCTCGGAATATACTCGTGTTACCAATTTAATCCCAGCCTATAAGCAAGGAGGCAAGCTTTGGTGTTGTCGTCTGCCAAGCGAAAGACACAATTTTAGCACGAGCACGGCCCAGCACTGCGTTCACTCCTTACATGTGTACAAGAATTGTGTGCAAGGCTTTTGTAAATGCCAACACGCTGAAAACACTGCCAGCGCGTTGTTGAATGATGGTGACAAAATTTTCTTCTCTTAAAAAGCACGCGTCGCAAAATTTCCGCCGCGGCTCAATCGCGCTACCTGTACGGAAACGTTTGAGCAAGCGCGCAATTGATTTTTTTTTTGTTTTCGGGCTTCTCGCCGGCGAGTTTTCACGCGTTGCACGTACGCGACATGGATTGCCCAACCACAGTTGAAGAACAGCGCAGTGCTTTCGGCGCAAACGTATAGCGTTGCTTAAGCTTCTTGAATAACAGCGTTAAATCACATGGTAATAGCGATGTGAATGATTTCCGTACTATTTCCATACATTTTCGTGGACTTTCCGTACGTCTCCATAGGTGATATGGCGACCATGAATGAATTCTGAGCATACGGTTGTATTCGACACGGAAAAGATAATAAAGATTGTGTGTACGTCGGAACGTGCACCGTTACATATTGCAGCTCGCACGTAATCCAAACGAAACACGTTATGGAAGTGTGCAACAGTATATTAAGAATATGTATATGACTGTGAGTTTGACCCGCCGCGGTGGGTCAGTGGTTAGAGCGCTCGGCTACTTAGCCGGAGTACCCGGGCTCGAACCCGACCGCGGCGGCCGCGTTTCGATAGGGGCGAAACGCAAAAGGCGCCCGTGTGCTGTGCGATGTCAGTGCGCGTTAAAGATCCCCAGGTGGTCGAAGTTATTCCGGAGACCTCCACTACGGCACCTCTTTCTTCCTTTCTTCTTTCACTCCCTCCTTTATCCCTTCCCTTACGGCGCGTTTCAAGTGTCCACCGAGATAAGAGAGACAGTTACTGCGCCAGTTCCTTTCCCCAAAAACCAATTTTCATTCTTTTTTTGTGAGTTTGACCGATCTGTAAATGTAGGGTTACGGACTTTGAATCTGCAGCAAACAGGGATCGAAAACAGCGAGCTTTGTAACATTACCCTTTATCTGGAAAGCTTCGATAGTCCCATCACAATCGCGGTGTACAATACGCAACGCAGAGGTGTCATGCAATGCCAACGGCATCATCATCAGCCTGACTACTCCCAATGCAGGACAAAGGCTTCTCCAATATCTCTCCAATTAACCCTGTCCTGTGCCACCTGCGGCCACCCTATCCGAGCAAACTTCTTAATCTCATCCGCCCACCTGAACTTCTGCCACCACCTGCTACGCTTGCCTTGTCTTGGTATCCAGCCCGTTACCCTTATAAGGACCAGCGGTTATCTTGCTTTCGCCTTACATGCGGTGCCCAAGCACACGCTAGCGGCGTGTAATATAGCACACTAAAGAGGACAAGTTCTGCGTTAAAAAAAAGAACAATTTCCATGAGCGGGTATTACCACCAGACGGGACAATGGCTCTTCATTTTAATTCGATAGCGCTACAAGCCCCATGCGACTAACAAGCCTCGTCGGTCACTAAGCTCGCCCAGTGGCTGGAGGTAATGACGTCACCGGACCGGAAGTATACATAATTTCCGGTAAAGGCATCAATAGCGGATCATGCTGTTGCATTGCCGACACATAGTAGAATTAGGTGTCTCAATTTTTTGTTTGGTGTTGCTGCCCAGACGGCCCGTAAAAAATTCAGTGCGCTTATCAGAACAGATGCATAATCGGTTAACGCGCTAATTAAATAACTTCAAGCCCAACACTACTTGCCTGCACTACTGGAGCTGCGAACTTGTTTAAAATACACGATTATAAGTTAGGTTCTGAGCAAAGAAAGTACACATAGTTACCTAAAGAAAAGTACCCAAACGTTTGGTCTTCCATTGCAACGTGGAGGCGAATCAATTATGGCTAGGTATATGGCACTCCTGTTCCACAGTGTGATGATGTCTCTCAGTTGAGACGGCAGTCTCTCTGATAAAATGCTCTTCCGCACCCACTACCCTGCGTACGACCCTTTCATAATTATTAACTCTCCTTCACCTTAATGCAGCATGCCCTTGCAACGGAACAGCAGATTTTTAAAATGTAATATTGTAACCGTTCGTGAGTTTTATGTACCCGAGTATATTCACATGCACGGTTCCCGTGAAAACACTACGTGCACCTGCGAAGCAGTAACACGCATGACATTAGCATTTTACCCACGTTTTACTAACGGCCAGTGACGCCATGATCAGGCTATGTGAAAGTGCGGAGAAGCAAACGAGTTATGAAAGGGCTTTTCTTTGCACATTTTGGTTGTGGAATGACTTTAGATAGATCCTTGTGGGAACTGCCAGCCAATCAGTTTGTTCATCACTTTCCTGAAATCCATGCATAATTTGCTAAAACTATTCATATTTCACGTTTCTGTTTGCCCAGTGTTTCACTACTGCCATGTGCACCCTGCAGTGTCTTACAGCTAGAATAAAAAGAATATGAACCAGAAAGACACAAACACCACTATAAACCCGAAGAAATGTTCCAGATTTAAAGGAAAAGGTCTGACATCTTCGCTTTATATTTTAGAACGCAGATGTGACATTCATAATTTTACCACACTCTGTGCAGTCCTGCTGCCAGCAGGCACCGGCCATCCACGGAGGAGTTCACTCTCCTTCCCACGTGATCGAGACCTACCCGGATGTAGTTCTTTTTGGTGGCACACTCTCAGTACCACGCACAGGACCCCAAGCCCCACTTGGTTTATACATTCGCTTCGGGCAGTCGGTGGACGTGGCGACCATCGCCGCGAAAGAGTAAAGCAGAAGTTAGGGAAACTCCCGCCAGCTCTTCTCAAAGGAGTGTATCCAGCCCACTAGCATGCCAGTATGTATTAAGCGAGTAACAAGCGATTCTTGCTAAAGCTTTGGGATGGGTCGCCGTACATACACCAATCAGATATGGAGTATGTATATCGCCTTAACAGAGCGGTTGGAGTCAGGTAAGGCTGAGATTACGCATGTCTCTTAAATAAGAGGACGAATTATGGAGTCGTCGGGGCCAGTGAGGAGACGTTCTGGGACCCCTGACGACAGAGGGTACGAATTCGCCGCTCACAAAGATACCGAGGACGCCACTCACACGGCCAAGTCTGTGCAGTTTACAACAGTGCGCAGAGACATGCTGTACCCTCTTCATTGTACCATGCAAGGTGGTGGTGGTGAAAAGCCTTTATTTAATGAAAGAGGTGAGGCTCTTTAAAGAGCCCCGCAATGGGTGGAGTCCTTATTCCGGGACCCCATTGGTCGAAGCCGCCAGCTTAGCCCTCTTGACCAAAGCCTTTTGAGACTGAAGGTCCGAACAGCCAAGCAGGGCCGCCTCCCATTCCTCTCTGGTAGGGTTGGGGTGGCCGCGTTGCAAACGCTGGCTCGCAATAACACGACCACATGTGACGCACGGTCGAGAGCGCAGCCTGCTGAGATAGTGTGGCAGTTCACAGGCCAGCATCGTGAACGCGGGAGTTTCCGATTGTGACGCACGACGTCGACGACTAAAAGCGGATCGGTTTTATTACACGTGTTGTTAAGCAGAGTGCCTGCTCATTCGTTGCATCAGAAGAAAGTGTTTCGTGTCTGTATAGAATGCACACCGGGGAACGCTGTACAGGCCCCAAGAAGACACACGAGCCCAGAAGATACAGGGACGATCAGCTCTTTTTTATTAGCGCTTATTTCAAATGAACTCAGTTTTTATACAACATTCATAGCGAAGAAAAAAAAGGTGAAAGAAACGTCCATTTCTAATAACATGGCTACAACACTTACAGTGATACATAATAGCACAAGCACTCGATGCCGGCCGGTAGAGGTGTCTCTCTTTTTTTGCTGTTGTTGCTGCTGTTGTTGGTTCCATTCACTCCGAGAACGTTACAAAAATGTTTCAGCCAGACAAAATATACATTCCACATCCAGATCACTGTGCTTGGCATGGCAGCCTCACATGCAGGCGACTGTGTGCCTCACCGCTATACAATCATGAGGTCGATGCGTAGGTGAGTCGGCGTGGGGACGAGACAGACCTCGGGCCGCGTCTGCACACGTCCGAAGAACTGCATCCACGCCCTCTGCGTCTTTTTTCCTGTCACATCTCCGCACGCGACTCAAGTTCCCGCGAGGGTTCTTCTCGCGGCACTGTCACCAAACGGGTCCTGTCACCTGGATGCGGCCACGAGCGACGCACCCAATGCACGCTTCCTCTTTCTAGTCGTTTGCTTACTCCACAAGAATATGCCGAGCTTTCTTTTCGCGGCGAAGTGAATTTACAAAAACGAGACATCCGTGCTTCGTAGACGGTCGTTCGTGTTTTTCAACGACTGCGGCTCTCTTTCAATGCTACACGAACTTTGCAGCAGTGAGAATTAGCAACTGCGGGAAATTTGTCCTTGAAAGTATGCCTTTTTCGAATAAGCGATCTCTGGTCGTCGCCACATTGTTCTCTGGACTGTTTTGCGCGCGCGGAGAAAGCACGGCGGAGGTGGTGGCGGGAACACCTTGCACCTGCTCCCAAAAGTTCTAAGAGCAGGTGCTCTGGCATCTGCATCTGCACGGTTTAAATGAATATGGTCGGGCTTCTCCTAGAACTGTGAAAGGCAGGTGAAACGCAAAGAGAAAGGAGGCCAGGGGGCAGACTAAATGAGCAGGACTTCACTTTCGCTGTTCAGATCATGGACATTTCACAAACAGTTCAGATGGCAAAACAATGTTGAAACCTTTTAAAGCAGTGATCAATATTCGATCTGCACGCCCCCGATAATGACCAACCTTACTGCGGCCATTATTTTGGGCATGTAAATATTAACTTTGTGTTCCGCCTACAGTTTTAGCATGTATTTGATGGCCCTGGATCCAGCTTAAACCAGTCCGCTCTGGAAATTTTGCAATCCTTTCTTGCGTCTATTGAAAATTTTCTTCGAAGTGATATCTAAGTATGATACTTCACAAAACGTGTGGGATACAGAAATAGAGGTGGAAAAATTCTTTTTTCTAGCACTTTGACGGGCGCCTAAAAGCCAAGTGCTGTTACAAGCGCTATCAGCACTTAACTGCCAATAACTACAAATACAAAAAAAGAAAGATTCTAATTATCTCACAGAGCCGTCCCAATACGCAGGCTTGCTGATTTTTTTATCGGCGCTCATCGTTCCACTTGAAGAGAATCGTCAGACAGTAGGAACTGAGCTCAAGATAAGATAAATTCATTTCAATTTGCGTGCGAACGTTAAACCGGATACTTAAGTTAATATTTATTCAAACAAACCAGAGACATAGTACGGAAGAAGTTCCTGCCGGTCGGAGCCCGAGCCACACATATGATTGCGCGGTCGTTTCGAGAAGCGCCCGTGAGTGCGTAATAAAAGGTACAAGCCCGTAATTTTGCGTGCAATAGGCTCATGCGAATAGCGGTGAGCCGACCTCAATTGCTGTAATAAAACGAGCGCTCCTCGGCGGTGCAGACGGACCAATCGCATGCTTATAAAGGCACCCGCACAAATGTTCTCGGAGCCGACGAAAAGGCAGGGACGCAGTTACGCCTACATAGCGCTTGAGTTGATCGGCCACCATCTGCATGAAGCAGAAAGAAGGCATTTTCGGTCATTCAGATGAATTCAGTGCTGCGAGCGTCGGGCTAAAAAAAAAAAGAAAAACGTTTAGTCTCAACTTCCTTGCATTCTAGAGCTGTTCGCGACTGTGAAACATGGACTCCGGTGAAAGCGCGATGCATAAAACAATCTTAATTTTTTTTTGTCGCCGACTACTTCCAGCACGAAGGAGAGATTACAGAAATAGGGGATTCTACAAAATTCAGAATTTAATAATTGACAGCGAGACAGCAAGACTTGAAATCTCCCAATGACTGGATGTATTGCCTCCTTTCACAGCTGCTTCTAGTTCAAAACTATAACCAAACCAAACCGAAACTATAACCATTCAATCTTCTAGCCGTTCTATGAGGTGAAACTCAAGTTTAGCCCGATGTATCATTGTTCTGCAGGATCTGTATAGGAATGACGCTGCATAACTGCAGTACTGAACCAGAATAAAGGCAAACCCAGAATATTTATATGTGTTCCTCCGTCGCTGCTGTCCACCTTCACAGTGGTAAGGCAGCCCGAGCTACGCAAAAACAGTCGCCTCAGCACCAAGACAAACGATTCAAGCTATTCAATCGCAGAACATAAACCGGGACGCAGTGGTTCCGCACGGCACTGTTATAAGACCTCCAAACATAGTTTTCGCTAGCCCAATGAATTCAAGAAGCGACCTACAGCACAACGAACACACACTAAAAAAAAAAGAAAAAGCAGGACAACAATAAACAGGATGCAAAAAATATCACAGATTTCCCGCTGGTGGCTTATGAAAGGGCAACGTTGAACGCCTGTCTGTCTTATTGTACTTCATTGCTGAATTAAGTTTGGTTTGATCTCTAGACCATCGAATTTTCCGGTATTCATACTAAAGAGGGTATCACAGACCGTAACCAAAACTATTGAACGTCATAATTTTCAGTGCCCACTGTCGCTCTGCAAATGTGCTGAACGACAGAGAGAAATGTGGACGTTGTATAGCTTCGAATCGCTTCAGCGCCGACAACGATACTGAATTAACTCCGGGTATAAATTAGGCCTACCACCAGAACACTTAGGACGGTGACAATATTTCTGTAGCGTCGCTAAAATATTTCGCTCGCGGCTGGGCTCACAAGATAGTATTCATAACTTAGGGCAAACACAAGGAAGAGGACAGAACTGTACAAAAGACGTTATTTCTGCGGTGGATATACTGTGTAGGATTCCGTGGCTTTAACCTGCCCGGAGACGAAAGCTTCACTGCCATGCGTCCGATTTAGAGTACACGATCGACACAACTGTAAGATCACTGCTTGGACAACCCAGCCCGCTCGTTTTGCGGACATGGGCACGAGCTCACTGTGCTCTCTGACGTGTCACTGCCACCGGACTGAAGAACAAGGAAAACGACACATAAGTAAACTGAATCTAACTGTAAAACCGCAACCGCGGGGACGAGAACAACGAGGCTTAGGAAGATTGGCCGCGCTGTCCATTCTTTTTTTTTCCTTCGAGGCGTGTAGCGCAACCTCCATCTATACAGAGGCGACATCACAGTGCGAGATCCCTAATGCTCCCGGTCAGATTGCTTCCCGCCTCGATATGCGCTGAATTCCGCCATAAACGTAGTTTGCTTTTCACTTTCGGTTTAGCCTGTGGTGAGTATTTGCGCCAGTTCTCAGCGCTGCGAACTTTCAAGGAAAGTGTGTGTAACGCTTACATGCTTAGCCTGTGCACAGTGACAGCACTCATTCGTGAGAGAAATGCCCCTGAGTATCATGTAGCCGTCCATTCAAAACCTCGGCTGCAGAACATTTCGCACGCCGCAAGGCTCCTGTTACGCTCTAACCCCGCTATTATTGGGCAATGTCGTGTGAGGTAGTAGTATCAGTGCAAAAGTAAGTCAGGCAAGGCCTGCTATTGCAAGGCCTGCTATTGCGGTATCATTTTCGCTCTTGTCAAACCTTCGCCTTCATGACTTCTTTTCCAGACTTTACTTTTTCATGTTCTCATACGTCACATGTTCTGGTGCCTGCTGATTCAGCGGATTCGGCGCCGGATTCAGCAACAGCGCTATCGAACTCCACACCTGTAGCCTGAAGCAACATAAAAATACATTTTTTTTTAGAATTCTGTTGCTTTAGTCGATTTCAGTTTTGAATAAAGGCTGCAGACATTGTAACACACCGCGGAAGTGTACCAGTAAGAGATCAGTAAGAGCTCACTAACATACTCATAACCTTGCTTTCTTGGCATCACAACGTATGATTTCACATGTAGGCGTCATAAAGACAGCCTTCTTATGTGAAACAAAGTTTGACATTAAAATTGACACGTTTCAATTTGCCGAATCTTATTATGATATCCTGAATCGAGGATTTAAAAAAAATGTGCTGATGGATTCTTGAAATCTCTAGCCATAAAGCTTCACTCGATCGGATTTCAGCCTTATAAGTACAAGCTAAGCAAAAATTAAAGTACATGACGGGTTGGAAGCAACAGGAGCTTTTGCGGGTGCCAAAAGACCCTGCAGCGCTTTGTGCTCAGGCATCATGGCGGAAACTCTCGGACTTCGTGAAAGGCATTTCCCTGGCTGCTTAGGATGGTTCCGAAGAACGCGGCGCCAGCAGCCGGGCGTTTCGAGATTCCTCGATATCCCGTGTTTTTTCTCTCTCTTCCCCCTCCTCCCCCTTTCCTTCGTGTAACGACGTGACAGCTACACAGCACTGCAAAAGCCACACGGCGCGGAGGATGTCTCGTGAAACCTGAGTTGTATTTACAAGAGAACAGCATGACACACCTGCACTAACTTGTCGACGGATGTGGTCCACGCGCACACACGCACACACGACGAACCCGGGGGCAGCACACACCGCAGGCGCCGCGAACCACCGCTATACTTTTTGTAACGTCACCACACCTTGGCGCGCGACATTCGTGTTCATATACACAGCGGCAGCTTCCGCGGCGGCGATGTCGCCACCACAATGAGGACGCGTGTCCGGGTTCTCCTGAGAGAGGAACTTGATTTTTTTTTCTCGAAGATTGCTTCCTTGCGGGCAGCCACTGGATCGCGGTTTGAGCGTCAGTGTCCGGAGAGCGCGCACTTAACCGCACAGCTTAAAGAGTCTGCGGATGGGAAGGGCACTCACAGGCACACGTCACCCACTAGAAGACCACGCGGTTCACAGTTCCGTGAGTCCGTAGTCTCCCTTGGTATCCACAGTGGGAGGCGGCGGCAGCGGCGACATGATGTGCGTCTGGGCCGGGTGGCCCAGCGGGTGGCTGTTCAGCAGGTGGGCGTGCTGATGCGGAGCCAGCGCCAGCGGATTGGGCACCTGCAGCGTCGGCGACGGCTGCTGGTGAGGCGGTGGATGGGGCTCCTGTGAGGACGCGTTCTGCGGATGCTGTTGCTGCGGATGCTGCGGCTGTTGCGGCTGCTGTTGTTGTTGCTGCTGCTGTTGCTGCTGCTGCGCACCCCTGTTGGGGTTGTTTTTCTTGACGTTCTTGGTGTTGGGCAGCTTGTTGTCCTTCTTCCACTTCATGCGCCGGTTCTGGAACCAGATCTTGATCTGGCGCTCGGACAAGCAGAGCGAGTGCGCAATCTCGATCCGCCGTCGCCGGGTCAGGTAGCGGTTGAAGTGGAACTCCTTCTCGAGCTCGAGGATCTGGTGGCGCGTGTAGGCCGTGCGCTGCCGCTTGGGCTCCATGCCCGTGAAGGTGCCATTCGTCGGGTCCGAGGCAAACAGGAACGACCGACCTGCGCATGCGCCGAGAGACAACTCTGTTATGCGACGATGCTCTGCGACAAAAAAATAAAGGCGGGCGAGTCTTACTGCTGGTGCCACTTTGATGGCTTGGGCGCTGCGCGGATTGTGTCGGTTTGTTGCGAAGCGTGTTTAGCTCAGCTTAAACTCGCCATCACTGAACAACTGCATGCTACACGCCGAAAGAAAATGAGTACTTGCAATATATGCACCGCGGTCATGAAGTAACGGTTTCATACACATTCTACTGTACACGTTTTGTAGTGATTCGGGCAAAGAAGGTACACGCACTTGGTTTGATACATAAACTGAATCAGATACATTACTTAAACAATCTGACATAATAATTCACCTAATTTGGTACTCGGGATGTTTATGCCGGTTTTCACGCATGCACTTTAAGAACTATTCCGAACAGGACATTGTATGAGGTATGTAAAGGCTTTCTCTCTTTGTATTTATTACGACGCCATGCTTTAAAGACCATTCCACGCCATCTTGGCGGTGTTTCGTGACAGTGCATAATAAGGCCTACTACAGATAATCATCCACGCGAATAATAATACTGGCCGTCACATACTGCAATGGCGATGATGATATGTGACCTATCGTCAAGATGTCGCTGAAAATTTGTAAGGCACGGCAGTGCATCAAAGACAAGGAGAGGGCATAACACATTAACCGTAATGTATTCGTACATCATCATGTTGTATCTGATGGCTTCGTGTTCTCCATGCGGTCGTTTCTGTGTTCTTTAGAAAAAGATTTCACATCCAAGATATGACAGTGATTGAGAGCGTCATCGAGACTGCTCAACAGTCTACCAAGCGGAAAGGGCGCTTTCTGCTTATTAGGATCCTGCAGCGTTGTCACGGACCAGTAATCAATGTGGTCATTAACAATGTCTGCGAAGTGCCTTTGCGATAATTCTTGTAACAATCGGTAGACATCGCTATAATGGCACATGAACCACGTGGTTAACACAGGAAAGCACACCGAACATAGCATGCAGCTTAAAGCGCCCGTATAAGCATTTGAAAATGGTTGTAAAAGACCAGAAAACAGCCAAAAGGGGGAAATTCCGAACAACGTGAAAAAGTTCCCCAAAACTGAGTCGGCTATTTTTTTTTTAGTTATTCACAGTTTTCTTTTTTGTGTGTGTTTGTGTGTGTGCCTCCGCTCCCACCCACCCCCTTTTTTTATCCGGAACAACTGTTCCTGAAAACGAGAAAATTTAAAGTACGAGAGACAAACGACGAATGGATGGCAGATTCAGGTGCCATTCTCCACAAGTATTTTTCTCTTTTTTTATTCCCAGATTTCCCCGATTGCTTGATTGTTAATCTGATCGCTCCGTTTCGTTTCAGCCGCAGAACCTTCAGCTTGAGTCCTACATGGTAAACC
Organism: Amblyomma americanum; assembly: GCF_052857255.1. NCBI lineage: Eukaryota > Metazoa > Arthropoda > Arachnida > Ixodida > Ixodidae > Amblyomma > Amblyomma americanum. The sequence continues at coordinate 90,765,289 of NC_135502.1, read as the reverse complement.
ACACATTTCCATCAGAATTCCTGCAGCAGCACCGACGTGTACGCCACACGGTAGTAAACAAAGTCGAAGTTTTCCCTTCACCGGAGTAAAAGTATCGACGGCGCGTACACCACGAGCACAGCTGACGTACTGTGTCCCAGCGTGCACTAGCAACAACACCACATCGCACTATTCACCCCTCGCCCTCTTCCTCCCCCACCGCCAGCAATTACGTAACAGCAGCGCACAGCGGGTGCTAGACCTGTTCCCCTTGCATTCTTTATTCCGCTCTTGCCTGCGCTCCCCAGCAGTAGCACAACCAGTGTCTGCTGAACAGCCTTGCGCTTTTGTTCATCGCGCCAAGGCCGCGCATTGAAAGTTAATGATCTGCGCATTGTCTGAGCCGCTCTGGCGGCCTGCGCTGCTCCAGAGACAGCGTTCCTGCAGCGCCGTTCCGTCCCCGCAGCAGCAGCGGCGCTTCCAAGGTTAATCTGCAGCAGCCCAGTGAGTGAGAAAGATGAAGCCAAGCAGCGCAAGGAAGAGAATTAAGCAACGTGAAACGTGGCGAAAGAGCAAAGCTTGGGCGGATTTCACAGGGGGTATAACATTTTATCTCCTAACCCGACGTTGCCGCCGAGTGTGAGCGAGACAGCAAAACGCAAGACTGAACAATGCTCTGCACCAGTGCAGACGCTGCGGTGACGTCGTTACTGCAATCAAATGATAGTCAGTTTACTTTTAGAGTAATGTTTGGTGGAGATTAATTACCTCTTTGCGATGGTTATTACTCAGGTTGTGAATGACTGGTTTTGCAGCAATGTAACCTGGAAAAGCAGGCAACGCGGAGGAAGCTCTGAGGTTGGAAGACAAAACGTCGGAGTTTTTTTTTTTTTTCGAACTAATGGGACTGAAATCTCTCTGGTAACCAATCTGAGGTACAGAGGTAGCGCTCGAAAGCGCTACGTGCCTGCCGAAAACGACCCGCTGCGGTGGCTCAGTGGTTAGGGCGCTCGACTACTGATCCGGAGTTCCCGGGTTCGAATCCGACCGCGGCAGCCGCGTTTCTATGGAGGAAAAACGCTAAGGCGCCCGTGTGCTGTGCGATGTCAGCGCACGTTAAAGATCTCCAGGTGGTCGAAATTATTCCGGAGCCCTCCACTAGGGCACCTCTTTCTTCCTTTCTTTCACTTCCTCCTTTATCCCTTCCCTTACGACGCGGCCCAGGTGTCCAACGATATATGAGACAAATACTGCGCCATTTCCTTTCCCCCAAAAAACCAATTACTACAATTACTACTACTGCCGAAAACTAAATTATTAGCGACATTATTTCCATCTAAACCCAATATAAATGTAACTGCACGATTTTTAAAAAGTAAACCGCAAAGGTAGTTATTATTTTGAATAACTTAATGCCGATATTATAGCAACTTCACGATTTCGTACGGAAGATATCGAAAAAGAAAATGACACCAGCACCATCTCATCGGTACGGAACGAATACAGCGCTCGGAAATGCGCTAGCGCCCTTCATTGAGGGGAGTTCAGACATTCTGTTACGTCAGTCCAAGAATGGCGTCGTAATAGCCGTTATTGGCTGCTGCTGAAACGGCGAACCACGCGAATTGGAGCGACTCTGCCGCACCCAAAAGAGGTGACGACTTTTGTCATAAACAGGTTGAATCCTTGAGGAAAAAAAAAAAAAAGACGTGCTTATAGCTTAAAGCGTATTCACTTGAGAAGCTTCGAGACTAAATTAGCAAAGCGAAATCATCAAGCAGATTGTCTAAGTTCAGCGTTTCTCGGCACTAAACAAAGCGCTAAATAGCGTTATGCAGGTGAAAAACGGCCAGGGTAAGAACAATCGATCTGCAAGCAAATAATAAAACGTATTTGGGCTCATATGTTCTGATATTTCAAGATTTCCGGCACACTGCAATTGTTTAGCCTGAGATTTTGCATTTCATTTCAATAAGTGCCATTCTTTCTGAAGTTTTTGTGATGCTTGTATTATGCATTGTACAAAGAATGTTTTTGGTTCAGTTTATGAAGAAGTAGAATTCCCCTTGCTTTTCTTTTATTTATTATATTTTGTTCGGTTCAAGTAGTAAATGGTCTGTGGGGTGTTTAACGTCCCAAAGCGACTCAGGCTAGGGGGACACCGAAGTGAAGGGCTCCGGAAATTTCGATCACATTTGGTTCATTACTCTGCACTGACATATCGCACAGCACACGGGCCTCTGGAATTTCGCCTCCGTCGAAATTCGACCACCGCGACCGGGATCGAACCCACGTCTTTCGGGTCAGGTTCAGTTCATGTGTTTTCCTAGGTTTGCCAGTTGTGTTTTTCGCTGAATTTCCCGGTGCCTTTCACAAGTTGAGCTAGCTGCGCGTAAAGGGACACTGGGGACAAACAGAAGTACGCCCGCATAAATAGGGTATCGTGCATTTTCTAATCACGAAGACCACTCTCGCCGAAAACTGAGACTCCATAAGCTAGAAAAGGCCAAAAATGAAATACACGTGTCGACATCAGCGGCCGATTTGGCCAGTAAAATGGGTGCGTCGGCTCCGATTTTTGGGTGCGGATCTCAGAGGCTACGCTACAATGCCATTCTATTTAGAACTGTGGCAACCCGACTTTTTCGGTAAAGACGTCACCAGTTAGAATCGATTGGACGGGAGATTTTTAAATTCCCATCCTCTCGCCGATAAATGCGTCTTCTACTGGCGGACAAACGTAAACATAGCCTCAAAGAACCACAGAATCAATTTTTTATCGAGAACAATAACTTGACGAAATTCTATTAAGTGCACCTTAAAGCGGGCTGGAATATGGTGTCGCACAATGAGATGAATAAGGCATTATTATTATTATTATCATCATTATTATTATTAAATTCACACGTATGATCGACAGTTAACATTTGCGGATACTAAGCGCTGGCGCTTGCCACTGTGAAGATTAAATGCCGCATTTGTGATAGTGTGTGTATGCTATCACGTGCAGGACAGGATTAATTGGAGAGATATGGGAGGGACCTTTGTCCTGCAGTGGGAGTAGTCAGGCTGATGATAATGATTGTGACTACCATATGGGTGTAAAATGCGCTAAAGAAAAGCTGGCAGAAACTACTTATTGTCCATCGTTATTCCAGAGCGCTAAATTCGTTTACCAATCTCGTAAGCAGCATTCGAAATTGAAGGTATATTGCAGCTAATCATATAACAATACGTTTACTGCGCGAAGTTTGTTGACACCGTACCGTATTAAAGCCACCCGTAACACATATTACGAGCAGTGACACTGCAGGACAGCTCCATGAAGTTGTTCTTAGTAATATTCATTTTCAGAGGCTTTCGTGCCACCATTAACGTTACCTCGGCGCCAAAAGACGCCTTAGCTGCTCAGAAATTTAGAGCTGGAATATTCTCTTTCCAAACCTTTCGGTATTCATGTTGACGTCAAAGGTTGTCGTTTGTTTCAGTTTTCACGTTTAGTTTTTCTTTTAGGCGTCCTTTTGCGATGAAAGTGATCTGTAGCGGTTTCCCAAAAATTTTTCTGACTATACAGGCGAGTAATACTTTTTTTTCCCCTCTGTGCAACAAAATAAGCACCTTACGTCACCGGATTGCAGTTTGAAAACGGCTTGTGTGTGGTGATACCTGTATTTTGTTTGGAGCTATTTTCTCTCGATCATAAGAACTCTCTTCTCAGTAAAAGTAATATTTTGTCATCGTAAAGCGGTAATCACTTCGATCTAGCCTAACTTCAGTTTACCCTTAGCGTATCGTCAAATAATCAAGGGAAATGAAGAAACAGCTTCGTCGAAGCGTAATGCTGTTCATCGCACACTGTCGTACACTGTATAACAGTAACAACTGCGATAGCAATTTTAATGACTGTATAATCGTAACAGTAAAGTTGTCATAACAGCGAAGAATGTGCAACAAATATCGTCGTTAGGTACTGCTAACGTAGCCTGCAATTTCACCACACGGCTCTAAATGTCTTGCATGTATTTGAAGGAAATAAGATGTAATTCATTGGGTAAATAAGCTCTGTAATTTCCTCACAATGTCGATAGCCATGTATCGAAGGAAACCTGAGATGTAGGCGTCAACGGGAATATTTCTGAAGGTCCTGGCGACTCTTTCGCTAAGAACAGACGGCACAGACATGCTATAGCAACAAAACAAGGAAAGATGTTCTGGCTAAATTCTAGACTGTAGTAACTCGCACAAATCCTGTCGCCAATTCGAGGCGAGCTCTTTGTTTTAGGTGTAAGAGCTCATCGTAATGTTTCATTTCTGAAGCTTTCAGAGATACAGTATGCTGCTACTCATGGCGCGTTCCTTTTGTTCTTCAGTCTGTATAAAAGAGCGGATACAGGTATACATATAAACATCCACGACACACGATCCAGGAGGCGACCATACGAGGGACCGTCGGCCAAAAATGTTTGCAACCAACTTTTCGCACAAAGATTTTAATGCTACCAAAGCTCCGTTCAGAAGACTTCACGAGTTGCTTGAAAAGGCCGACCACTGATATTTAAGGACAGTATTTTTTTTTCTTTTTGGCTCAACGGTAAGTTTTGTAAGCAAAGTACCCGATCACGCAACGGTTCCGTACAAACGCCGTCAAACATCTTTGGGTAGACCTTTTCGATCAGTGGAATATAAATTTTGTTCCGATAGAGAAAATACTAAGCCAGCGCTATACAGCAACCGCACGCCTGTAGAACAGACGCGGCCAATGCATACGACGCCTGCGGCGATAAAGTAACCTTAAAGTAATTTACGCTATACAATCCGAATGCAGCCCTGGCATGTGCCTTCGGGAATTTTTCATTATTTCTGTGCTAATATATAGGTGTATGTACAGAATTTTACGTTTGCATTTGTACAAAAGCACTGACGCGCCACGTTATGCAAGGCTGTAAAGTGTTCGGTTGTTGCGCTCGCCGACGACGCAAAGGTCGCGCCACTCGTCCGGTTTTAAAAGTCTATGCTTCTCTTTTACATGAAAAGGCGCTCCCAGGACAGCTCAATCGCTAACGAATACGTCAGCATGTTAAATAACGCAAATTATTCTTTCAGAAACGACCTGGTTATGTACTAGATTTTGTTAAAAATATACAGACCTACGGTTTTGCTTGAAAGCCACGTAACGGGGCCCTCTAAAACACTTCATGAAGTCTCCAACTTCAGAGGAGTGAGGGCAATAGTTTACCTCGCTTTTGATAGATTTGGAACGCTCGTGATAGGAAACGAGCCAGGCTGGAATGACGTGAAGCAATCTAGGTGGTTATGGCGCTCGGCTGTTGATCCGAAAGACGCGGGTTCCATCCCGGCTTCAGCGGTCGCATTTTGACAGAGGCGAGACGCTAGAGGCCCGTGTACTGTGCGATGTCAGTGCACGTTAAAGAACCCCAGTTGGTCGAAATTTCCGGAGCATTTCACTACGGCGTCCCTCATAGCCTGAGTCGCTTTGGGATGTTAAACAACCATAAACCATAACGCAAACTTTTACTCAATTTGCTCAAACAAAATTTAAAATCTTGTTACACGGGTAATGCAAGCCATGACCACATATAACTATGACGCAATAACTTTTCACTTACACTTTAATCTCATGATACGCGTGATTACTTGCATAAACTAGTATCGCTGAAGCAACAAGCGTCAATCGTGCACGGGAAAAGGAATTCGACGTGTTCGTTGCCCCGCGATGGAAACGCTTCGCATTTCGTCGAAAGTATATACATCGAACGGCTGCTTCTCAACGAAGCCGTTGTTTCCCTGTGTTGGCATTAGAGATGCAAATTTCCCTGACATAAGATTACTTTATCGGCCTCCAGGCGGGGACACAGGCACAGTGCATCGTCCCAATATACGCTCGCTGGCGCTCTCTCAGAAAAAGGGATGTAAATTTGTTCTTGCGCATAAAATGCAGACATCTGCTACATATGTTCTGTTTTCGACGCGTACAATCGTTTGACGTAATTTAATCAGTACGGCGTTAAATTGCAGTCACAAAAGGTACCGAATTTCAACCTGCTCGCTGCATTGTTAGCCCCACTGTATAGTTGCCATTGGTTTGTAAGCAGTACTGCATTGGAAAGATGTAAACAAAGCCTTTTTTCTTTGCGAAGGTGCATTCCACCCAAACCAAAATTATGCGAGAGGCCGCCCCATGTAGCAGAGAATATGCGCCTACTTATTTCTTGAGCAGAAGTCTTGAGATATTCAAGCATGACTTGCAAGGCCAAGGCGTTTGGTTTTCACACCATCGAGAGCGTCAAATAGGGGAGTGAATGATGGAAACACTGTATTGATAATCATTTATAGTATAATATATCTATAGTACAGCACATTATAGTAATTATTTAAAGTATATTTATTCGCTGTCATTTGTTCACGTGCTTTATTTTCCCATTAATTCAAGTTTTGGGTCGACGTCAAGAACTAGCAGCAGCTGCGTCGTCTGCTGCGGTTGCTTACTGGTTTGGATCTTTACCGAAAACCGCGCGTAAGCTTATAAGTATAGGCGACTCGAAAGATTCAGCGACGATTTAGCGAACCAAGCAGACATATTCAGTGTGTTCTCACACTTACGTGTTAGTTTGGTATAGGCTAAATCCATGCATCTATGCAGGAAACATTGTCTATTCGACACACGAGACATCATGAATAGAAAACAAAAACAGTGATTTCGGCAAGTGTCGAGCGATGAGGATGCGTAAAGATCATTGCACGAAAGACTCCAGGAGTGCTTTTTTTTTTTTTTGCAGAAATCAACCTCGATTTCGTTAACATAGCTAATGTGATGTTAGCACGCTGAATTCATGCAAAAACAATTTCTTTGTGCGTTTGTGGGCCACGTCTGTACTATATCGTCTACTGCTTACTGTCACTTTTGTTCGCACGTATACTGTAGGCGCTCCCTTGTTACCAATGTTATAAAAAGCGAAAAAGATTTACACCAAATGCTTGGCGCTCTGGGAAAGCAAATTATAACGTCTAACATAATGCACCCAGTAAGCTTAAAAGCCTTAAACATTGCCGCTGCACGGTTACACACGAGGTAGTTGTCACATTTCTCGGTATGTGCATAGCGACCCTATATATGCGGACAAATGACTTCGCACTTCTGGACGTCGCATTATCCACAATTCACATGAGCTAAGCTACCTCAATCTCATCATTCAAGTTGTGGTTTAAATGGCCAACCTAACCTAAACTTCTAGCTACTGTAGCCGACTTCACCGTAACCTCACTCAGGCCATAACTCAGTCACCCAGATATTGAAGCTTCGGTCACTAAACTCACGAGAAGCTGACACTCTTTCTGCAAGGGAGGCCAGCGTTCTTTATGCGAAGCACGTGGGTGGACATGCACCTCCGCGTGGCTTATTTACGTCGCATAATGTAGTCTACTGTACGCAACCTTGGCTGTGAGAGTATATGATTACCCGGTACTATTGAGTACCACTAGCCCTAGCGCTGCACAGGTATAGTTCCAATATGAAAGGCAGCAGTCAGTTTGTAAAGTAGAACGATTTCTCTTGTTTGTTTAACGCTGAAGTTGAAGATGTCTCATGGGCATTGTCCATTCAGAGGAAAGCTATGTACACGCACCAAAAAAGCGATATTTTACGCATTTTTAAAGAGTAATGCTTTAACGCTTTATTGCTTTAACGCTTTTAAGTAATGCTTTAACGCTTTAGAGAGTAACGCTTTAGACTGAAGCTACATCGTACTTGGGTGCGGTGTTAATAGATGAAGGCGATGACCACAATTAAAAATAAATATTCCAGCAGCGTACTGTTCTGTCGGAGCTCTAGGATAGGAGCTTATCGGTATGAAACTTATTTACTTGCGTTTTATTAAATATGTCCACCCATGGATTTAACTACGTTTGTACGCAAAACTGAGAGCGTAATCATGTAAAATTTTACAAATATTGTAGAGCGCAAACCCAGATTTAAACGCGGACACCGCTACAGTAGCAACAGCTGCTGCTGCAACTGACAATGATATCGGAATGCATGTATGAAGAATGGTCAAAGTGACAAAGCGAAACCTTTCTCAAACGACATTGACCGATTCTCTTCATTCTGCGCAAGTTGCTCTCAGAATTTCCTTCATATTTCTTTATATTATTGCTTTTTGATCTTTGCTGCACTTCAGATGCGTGTTATTAATGCAAATTGCGCGTTCTTAATAACGGAGCAATTGCTCTATAGCACCCACTCAAGCGCAGCTATATACGGCTACAGCGGAAAGCCGTATCTGCGATTAGGTAGAGGCTAATCGGTAATATTACTCCGCACTACAACTTTACTCCACCTTGGGGGAATCATGTGAACTCATTGGGCGATGTCCGTTCTCGTTGCAGTGTATAGGAATGCTCTGGATTCTTAGCTGTCCTAGCGTTTACGCAAGTGTGCTGAGAAACGTCGCACTGTGCATTATTTCCATGATGACTTTATGTGAAATCGGTGCGGCCACACTCAAGGACACGGCATTGTTCGCTAACAACATTTTAGACAGATATAATCGAATTCTGGCAGCATCCGAACTGGATGCTGCTAGAAAATAATGGCTTGGAGACGTCTGGGACATATATATTATAAAATCGACTTCTAATACGCTTCGAAGTTCTAATATGGTCGCGGCCATTTCGCGTTTCGAAAATTATGCGAACTGCTAGTACCAAACATAATGATATTGCTAACATAACCTAATATTATAGCTTCAAGCAAACTGTTTTTCAGTAAGATAAAAAAAAAAACTGGCGGTGGTTTAGCTCTGGTTAAACCTGGAGTGACGCGACAGCTACAGCTGGCTGAGTGAAACTTGGTCACGTGACCAACCACGTGACGAACCACGTGATCAGCCACGGCCCCGCGCCGTTGGCAGCTGCTCCGCACCACGTGACCAACCACGAGACAGCGTGGCGGTTGCGCCGCCACGCTGAAGCCTCGAAATGCTGCCGTAATGTAGCTATCGCTACAAAATGGACAATTTAAAAATTTGAGAATAATAGAGAGCACTAGGACACGTTAATATTCTGTGAAGCGGAGCAATTACTTTCCAGTACGTTTACGCTCTGCCTTCCATCGTCCTTGCATCTGCATGGCTTTCACGATGCAGCTGCCGTGCCCCTTCTAGCCACCTGCGGTGTAACGTTTGCCTCGTTTGGAGGGCCAACTATGAGGGACATTTGGCACTTCATTTTTGAACTGCGCGCGACTATCTACTAAACTTACATATTAGAGACACTGAGAATAAATTGAAGTTGGCATGTATGAAAGAGCACAGCGTTCTAATGACAAAAAGTGTACTTATACAAACTGTGCTCTTAAAAGGCAGAAAAGGTTAAAAAATTAAATACCGGTGTCGCCACTGCAAACAGTTTTCGCAACATATTTGCAGTGCGTCAAGACAGCTTTTTTTTTTTCTCGCGTGAATTATAAGAGTATAGAGACATCGCTAGCCACTGCCTTCCAAACGGTGACCACGGAGTCGTTCTCGGTCCTGACGTCACCAATTTGAATCGAACGTCCAGAAAATTCGTGAACAAAATTTTCTCAGCATTGAAAGCGCCTTTTGTTGCCGTACAAACATCAAAGTAGCCAGAAAGAGCCATGGACTCAACTTTAACAGAAATCAAATTTGTTGGAGTTGTCCTTGTGCCCCTTTTAAGGGGCTCTGAAACAGCTTCCGAGGAAAGCACATCAACTCGCTTAATCACTGCATTGTGTTGTCATGAAAAGCTGAGCCAAATAATACACTTCTACACGCAGCAGAGGACCCACAATCACACGCGAAAGTTGACGAGCCCTCCCCGGCGACTTTCTCATGCTCGCACCCTCCTCCGACGCTCGCATCTACGTATACATGTTGAGAGGTGGCTACTGGCTAGATTCTTTCAGACGTCAGGCAGCTACCAAGGCCGCGGCCAATAAGCCCCGTAGCTCCGGCAGGTCAGGAAGCTCTCCCCCGGAGGTATGGCCGGCGGAGGAGCGCCGACCTTCCAGCGTGCAAAATGTGACGAGAGAGGGAAAAGCGCGAAGACACTGGAATTCAAATTTCGACTACAGATAACTCAGCTTCAACAAAGTGCATTAGAAAATTTGTTGCTCGAAAGTATTCGTGAAGAGGCATGCTTTAACATCCCAGCCATACTGCAATTTTATTAGAGCCCCTTTAAAATACGGCACATAACACTCACGATGCCCTTCTCTTTTCCTCTTTGCGAACGGCGGAAGCTATAGGATAGTGTGACTTCTTTGAATTATAGATAAGTCACCACCTTGGAAATAGCGCTTTCGTGCATTGAATCACGAGTTTTTTTGCCGCTGCGTGAAGGTTGCATGTGCGAACAGGAAAAATAAGGCACAGTGGACGGGAACAGCACCTGAAAAGCGAAAAGAAAAAATAAAAAGGTGTGGGTGTGAAAGGGAGGGGGGGCTTGCTTTGCAGTTGTGTGTCTGACACAAGTTCCTAAAGAAACAGCATGTATCGTAACGTACATGCGTGCAGAAGTGTGCAAATGTTTTGTAAATTTGATAGCAGGAAAGGGCACCCAAGATCACTCGCGGTGACGAAATTAGCAATATTATTAATAATAGTCGCCACAACCGGCATTTCTGCAATAAACTATACCTGCACGAGTCTCAGGGTGGGCAAGGCTGTCATTTGATTCTCTGGTGTCTGATATCCTTTACAAGTGACCGCCGGGAAAACGTCAATGTAAGCTGCCGTAATGTGTGCGCTGGCATTAAAGGGAATCTGGCGCGAAACTAGAAATCTGTCGTCAGCAGAAACCCCGCAAGCGCCACTTGTCGCTCGAAACCCCGAAAACCATGTACAAGGCTTAGAAAAAAAAAGTATTTTTTATACTCGCTTCTTGAAGTCGCGCATAATACGATCCGTAGCAATTACGTCTCCTTTTATTCGATACCACTACGTCACCCCCTCCGCCATTCATTTTTATATTTTGTTTGAAAAGTTTTGATGGTTTTTGTGCCTTTCACTTATTTTGTACCATGCACTTCAAAGAACCGCTCCATTACAAGACACAAATGATCTCGTTTTAACGTGTTTTGAGAGGTGCTATTAACCGGGCACAATTTCCGAGACATTGAACTTACTCGTTACGTAAAGACATGTATTTGCTGAAATCCGCGCTATATGTGACATCACTGTAAGCTGGTCCGCTGATCCATTAAGCCTAACTTCATAATAGTGCTTTGCAGTTGTGCGTCGTGGAACGCGACAAGTGAGTTTAGTTTTCATTTACCCCCAGAACCACGTGACGGAGCTTCGCGGTGCACTGTTATTTCAAAGAAAAGCAAGGACTGAACTGCCATGCGACAGTGGTTATGACGTTCAATCCTCAGCGACAGGCTCGCGTACTTTCCTCTTCCGCTTCCTTCAGCCACTGAATCAATCAAAATCAATGAGGCACCTGTGTGCCCTGCTCGTTCACAACAACTTATCTCTGGTCGTTTATAATCTAGTCCCCTAAATACTTAACTCGTGTATGCAGAGGCGGACTTAAAGGGAAAGGGTCGGAAGTGGGAGGGCCGCCAATAATAATAATAATTGGTCTTTTGGGGAAACGAAATGGCGCAGTATTTGTCTCATATATAATTGGACACCTGAACCGCGCCATAAGGGAATGGGAAAGGAGGGAGTGAAAGAAGAAAGGAAGAAAAAGGTGCCGTAGTGGAGGGCTCCGGGACAATTTCGACCGCCTGGGGATCTTTACCGTGCACTGACATCGCACAGCACACGGGCGCCTTAGCGTTTTTCCTCCATAAAAACGAAGCCGCAGCGGTCGGGTTCGAACCCGGGAACTCGGCCGCCAATTCCAAGCGACAAATTTTACACAGAAAAACTAAGCTGAATCCCATCCAAGCGACAAATTTTACACAGAAAAACCAAGCTGAATCCCATTTGTCGTAATTAGAAAAGAGAAGGAAATGACAGTGCCCAAGATATAATTGGTTTTGGGGGAAAGGAAATGGCGCAGTATCTGTCTCATATATCGGCGGACACCTGAACCGCGCCGTAAGGAAAGGGATAAAGGAGGGAGGGAAAGAGGAGGTGCCGTAGTGGAGGGCTCCGGAATAATTTCGACCCCATGGGGATCTTTAACGTGCACTGACGTCGCACAGCACACAGGCGCCTTAGCGTTTCGCCTCCATCGAAACTCAGCCGCCGCGGTCGGGTTCGAACCCGGGAACTCCGGATCAGTAGTCCAAGAGAAACATGTTTTCAACATGACCCCCCCCCCCCCCCCCTTTTGTCTCCAAGTGAATGTCAGTATACATGTTGGAGCGCAACTGATCTCTCGCCCACGCACCTTTCCAAATATTGGAATCGTGTTCACATTTCACTCGAGATTTATACGCACAAAGTTACTATAGATGAGAAAAATAATTACTGCAGCTCGATTAAAACACGATTACAGGGCGACGTAAATATTCAGAACTGTAAAAGGACGGCAGACTGGGCGAGTTGGTGCTCCATAACATGAATTAATTTTCAACAGCAGCGCCAGACAACAGGACCGGAGATTGGAAGAGACAAACACGGCGCCGTGTTTTGTCACTTCAAATCTCCGGTCCTATCGTCTAACGCTGTTGAACATTAATTCGTGTAAGTATTCAGAGTGAGAGACAATTTCCTTGCCGGGACAGCAGAAACTGATTTTATACTTTCACGCCAGTAATTAGGAATTTGCCGTCGCTATTTCCATTCCCATTTCCAATCTGACACCGCAATATTCCATAGACGATGCATCATGCGCTTTGTGAGTGCCCTCATTACACCGATGCGAGGGGAGCACAGGAAGCCACCGTAACGATAGGACTCTCGCCCTCTCTACGACGAAGCCCTCTTCGGAGCCAGGCGTGACGACGGTCGCTCTCAAGTTTTTATGCGAGATAGCATTAGATACACGCGTGTGACACTTCACGACAGCTGTGCTTGGATTACACGATTTACACGTACTGATAACCACGCATGTGTATAGGCGTGTGTGATGGGACATGTGTGTGTGTGTGTGTGTTGTGTCTACGCAGGCTCCACTATTAAGAGAGCGAAAGCCGCATGGCCATACGTTAGTGTGCTAATTGGCGTGTTTGCACTGAAGCCCATCTATGAATCGAGTGTAATTGATGTGATGCGTCTCTGTGTGTACAAGAGTTGGACATCGTATGCTGTGCGTCGGATCTACGTGAGAGACGAGTGGCCAGTCAGTGTGTGTGGGAACATCGCGATTTTCCGGGTCACTCCATGCAATTCATTGCATTATAGCGTTATTACCCTCCATTCGCACTCTACCTCTCCCTTTCCATCCCTTACTCTCCTATGCAGCAACATTCCACTGTGATGTGTCCGCCGGCGACCGTTGCGCCTTCCCTCTCATTCCTCATAGAAATGGTCTATAGAGTTCTTATAGACTCTATTGCTCTATTTTCTTCCGATAGATACTTCCTTCTGTGTATTCACAGTCCTTTCACTGTATGCAGACAATAGTCTACTAAATGTATATGACCATAAATGTATGATTATATATAGACTGTCTATAGGGTTTGTATCACCTATAGGGACTGTCTATAGACCGTGTAAAAAAATGTAAGAGATTAATGCTAACTCTATATCGGAAGTGAAAAGTGCAGCTGCGGTGTTTCATCATAATTCATTGTGGTACATTAAGGACTGCTAAAAAAAAAACTTTATTGTAATGTCGCTCATGTTTTCTCTCCCACAAATGTAATCAGATGTGGCGTCCTTTTCTGTACACGGCCTTTCTGCAGTTCAACGGGTGACGCTGGCGAGACGAATGCGGCGGCACACAAGAGAAGTCTCGATGTGTCTTGTGCTTATTCCTTTATTAAACTGGCAAGCCAGCTTTCGCACTTGACTATCGCAAGTCAAGTGCAAAGATGTTTACTCGCAAGAGAGCCAGCGTGCACATGAGCATGCATTGTGCAGTGGCATTAATAAGCCTCGCAGACTCTTTGCCCAATGCCTTTGGAAGCGTGCTTCACACGATTGAAGGAAGAACCGCCCAGCACGTTACTCCCGAAGATTATCTGACAGAAGCAATATCTTATTTGCACGCTTCGTGTAATGCAGTTGCAGCAGATACAGTTATGCACTAACGCTCAGTGGAGTGGGCGTAATCAGCGTTTTGTAGGAAAATTATGCATACCCCGCCTTTCCTTCGTGCTTGAAACATTCCTAAACCAAGCATCAAGTAAACAGCGACAGATGACTAAACGTATAAGAACGCAGTAAAACAAGTTATAAAGATTACAATGACACAGCAACATAAATGGAATGGGGGGGGGGGGGGGATAAGCAGCGCCAAAAAAAAAAATAGAAAGGCATTGCCATTTTAAAACAGGAGACGCGAGAGAGATTCATGACAACATTTATTTCGGTCCCTGTGCCCAATCAAATACTATGCGATTTTGAGAGGTCACTACCAAGAGCAGCGTATCTCTTTATAGACAATGCCGCGACAAGGCACCAAAGCCGCAAAGGTCACGCCGCAAGCATGTTCCCCCAAGACCATACCCCAGCCTACAGACATATATGTGTTAACTATTAATACCTTATTTTCATCTCAGGAGAATGTAATATTCAGTTATTATTACTTCCAAGTCTTCCTCTTAGGTTACACATGAATTCCCGAAACCACGCCCGCGTTATGAGCGACGCGAGTGCTTGTACGGAAACTTCAAAACAAGCTCTTCTGTCCGGGTGCACGAAAATACAGCGCGGTGAGGTAATTGCGTTTGTGACCACTATAACACTTATATAACAGTGCATATATAACAACGTCACACCGCTCTTCTTGGCACTTCTGATTTGCTTCAACGCATTGCGTTGCTACCTGTAGCCTGGCGACGAAGCACGTTGTTACTGAAAGTTATTTAACCGTTGAGTTCCTTTTTTTGCTGCTCGTTCATAGCCTTCGATAACAATTAATGATTGAAATGCACAACACACATATCCTTCCGGCATCCTTAACCACCCCGAAAACAGATGCAGCCCCCCTGTCACACAGAAAAGTTTGCGATTGAGGGTAGCATACCGGGCGCTGCCTAGTTAACCGCCCTGCCTTTCCGTTTGTCTTTCTCTCTCTCTTTCTCTCTCTCTCTCTTTCTTGCGATTGAGTCTTTTTTATTTGCTATTTCATTTGGAGTAGCTGGCACCAAACGTTTAAGCTGTCTTTAAAGTGCTCAATTTATTCCCAGCATTCGAGTTATTCGTTTTTAAAACACAAATGTTTCGGCACGTCAGCACTCAAGGCGTGACTCTCTGCTCCGGAGGACCTCTTTTTATTATGCAAACAATTCAATGCCGTGTTGGCGTTTTGCTCGCCTCGCACTATTCCTATTTGTTCAGAAATTCAGGGCAGCCGAATGTTAATAGGAAACACAAGCACTGACGACGTTGCGCTGTTATACGTCGAATCCGACTAAAAACCGATCCTAATGGCCCGCAAGCGCTGAGCAACAAACGCGATAGGCGCCTCCAGCAGAGGCTGTCCCTTCACACGTCACATTATTCCGAGACAGGAGGCACGAGTTACCGCCCCCACGAAGCGCCACGGCGACTTCATTGGCTGACTACGCGAAGCCCGTCTTGGGGAGATCACAAGAACGCAGAAAGGCTGACAGTTCCTACCTAACACTTCCCCCTGTCCATTTTCGCTGGTAAGTGAAAGCAAATGGACTATACGAAAACAAAGGGTTCATTATAACTGCATTGAAAGTCTCCTTTCAACAATTTTTGCAATGCTCGAAACAACTATCCTAATGATCTTGCACTACCGCAGTGGTGCGGCTGTATGTGATGCGGCTATGTTTTGTATATAAAACCAATGCAAAGTTGAGTATTTTTTTTTTTAAGCTTACGAAGCGGAAAGAATCTGTAGTAATGCACCCGTAATGCTTTGCGGTCGGCAGAAGATACGAAAGAAAGTCGACAAAACGAAGAGGAGACATTGAGGACATTTGCAAGGCTTTTTTTTTTTTTTCCTCAGTAAAATCGGATAGTTTGGCCAGTAAACAGTGCGTTTGGGCATTTTTTCCCCCTCCTCTGATTCAAAACCGTGATGATGATGATGACGTCGAGCGCGAATCAGAGCGCCAGATTATTTTGTTTCATCAGCTACGATTGGGTTTTGTTATTCCTGTTTTCCGTGTAATCCTTCGTGCCACGTGGTACTTGCGGTAATACATGGCGTTCTATGTCCTCCGCAAAGGACGACACCGGCTCTGGTGAACACTCTCAAGATTAGGTTACGCACAACTTAAACAACGCCGAAAGTGGGCAAAAGCCCGATAGCCACCGTTTCGTGACATAAAGATGTCGTGGGTTCGGATCCCACTCGCGGCATGTGGTTGTTCTCTTCTCTTTCTAAGCAATTATCTTTCATTTGATAAATTGTTACACTAGTAATTTCCCGTTCATCAACACCAGAAATAGAAAAAAGAAATTCCTCTATGCTTTTCCTCACTGACTGTTGGCTTCCTTCATACAACCTTTGTCTGTAAAGTTTTGAGACTGATTTATTTTCTTCTCTAGAAATGATTCCCCAAAACAAATGTTGGTGCTTATGTGTAGCGCCATCTTTTCGGGCTAACCTGAGCTATTTATGTTAATTGCTGTGGCAGCTGCTACATGACACTACATGTTGAAAAATCCGTTGTCACTAGTCGTCTGCGCATTCTACTGCGAGTGAATGTGGAGAGATGGACGTCCGCCTCGAACAGCGTATAAACACCAAATTCTCTGTGAAGCTTGGCAGGACAGCTACACAGGCGTATGAGTTCCTTCGTGGTGTTTACGCCATCGAGACATTATCGCGGGCCCGATTTTTCGAGTGGCACAAGAGGTTCGTTTCGGGAAGAACGTCGGTGGAAGAAGACACAGGGCAGGGGCGCCCTTCAACCTCACGGAATGAAAACAACTTGGCTCGGATCAGGGAAATCGTACAGCAAGACCGTACCATTACAGTCCGCATACTATCAGATGCTCTCGACATTAGTTAGACAACTTGCCACCAAATTTTGCGTGAGAACTTGGGGAAACGAAAGCTGAATGCCAGACTTCTGCCGCACTCCCTAACACAGGACCAGAAGGACACGCGGGCATCAGTGAGCGCTGATTTGCTCTCCGAGGCAGAGAAGGATGCTGCATTCGTCCACAGCATCATTGCTGAAGTCAAAACATGGTGTTTTCTATACAATCCTCAAACAAAGAGGCAGAGCGCCGAATGGTGGTCCACAAGCTCTGAGGCGTTGAGAAAGGTGTGGCGGCAGAATACCAAAGCAAAGGCGATACTTATAGTTTTTTTCGATGCCAGGGGTGTCACACACCACGAGTTCGTCCCACAAGGGTAGACGGTGAATCAGGAGCTTTATATCTGCGTGCTCCAACACATGCCTGATGCACTGCGACACCGTCGCCCTGACTTATGGGCATCTGGACAATGGAGCATTCTGCACGATAACGCAAGGCCGCACACTGCTCTCAGCTTGACAAAATTTCTCGCCAATCACAGCATTACTGTACTTCCCCATCAGCCATACTCGCCTGACCTGTCCCCACGCGTTTTTTTTTCCGTTTTCCTCGTGTGAAGAGAGCCCTAAAAGGTCCCTGGATGGGGAGCGCGGAGGTCATTCAAGACGCCACGACAAAGGAGCTGACAGCCCTGCCAAATGAAGCGTTTTCCAACTGTTTCCAAGATCGACGTCAAGGAGCGTTGGAAGCTGTCCATAGACTGGAACGGAGACTATTTGGAAGCGGTGCTGCACAAATTGTTTCAATGTTAAACCCATTTTTTCAAATGGATTCAGTCTTGGAACTTTACGTACAAGGGTTGTACGTTCGTTTAATTAGGTTAGCCTCAGCGATTCTGCTTTAGATCGCTGCGGACATCACCGCAGTTTATAAGCGGTCTGTCGTGGTGACACCTGCCTCTCGTTTCTCGCACTTTTCTGGCTTACAAGAGCTCTGTTTTCCAGTAGCTATAGACCACTAGAAAGTAATCCTCATGTTATAATATTAGACACCATGTTTAGTTTACAAGAACTTAGAGGCCTTCTTATGCACATTCTTAAAGAAAATGCGACAGCATTTGAAGTTCGCGCACCCCCCGAAAATCCGGAAAGACCCCCAAAATTTTGGAAGTAGGCCTTGCCGAGAAACCGAATTAAGGTAGATCAGTGGAGACTGTTGAATGGATTAAGGTGTATTATTGGCAATTAATGGGCATATTAGGGTAAACCGGTATGCCGAATTATATCATACGCTAACCCACTGGAAAGTATTCGAACATTCTAGTCCTCAGATTTTCAAACATGGAGGTGCTGATGACGTCACGACCCTCTCGACCAGTCGGGAATCTCGTGACAGAGAAGACAGAAATTTTTTGTGAGATGGCAACCTAAATGCTGTCCCATTAATACAAAGGGCGCACGCGGAAGCCAGGGTCGACTGGACGTGCACTCTAAACACGAATACGCCAATATGGGAGTAGCCTGCCCTCCAGCGCACTCCTTTCTATAAAAGGGCATGCTCTAGAGGACTGCTTTTACTCCCTTTTTACTCCTTTCAGTTTAGAGTGTACCCTCTGCGCCGTGGTATGCTGCGGTGCGCGATTCGAAAAGCCGCCTTCCATGTAAAGCCATCTAGCCTGGCTAGTTTAGCAAGACCGTGATTGCGAGTAAACGTAGTGCCCGCAGTAGCATGTCGCACTACAAGAGGACCTTGAACGACTCGAAGAAACTCCACGCTGATCCAGCGCCTAGACGTTGTGGAGGTGTGTCCGGCATCGCAACACAAATTTATTGGTATCTTTCAGGACGATGTCAGCGTCGTCTACATCGCATACTTTTGAGTGCATTTTTGGAAACTACTCGCCATGGACAACGAATGGGCGCGTCCATAGGTTCACTGTGAATGGGAAAGTTCTCTTGGAACGTTTTGTTTACATGTGTTTACATTTTCCCTCCTAGAGGTGACTCCCACACGTGCGTATCGTGCTGTTTTAAAAGCACATCGGTCCTTAAATGACCTTCCGTAATTACACATTATCTTGTGGGTTGTACTCGGTTTTTGTTAACGAAGAAACGACTCACAGATGCACTGTGAAGTCTAAAAACTACATCGAAGACATTTGTTTACGTGTGTTTTTGTGGGCAATACCCACAGCTGTTACCCACACCTGGCGACAGCAGTACCGTTGCATCCTGCATACGTCACAGATCAGTTTCTTTATACGGAACAGCAGCTGAAACAATCATGTTTATTTTTTGCTACAGCACTGAAGCCACTTTTAATGACAAAAATGCCTTCTCTCTTTCTTTTATGTTTTGGCAAAAGCAACGAGTGCGCGGGACGGAAGGAACGTGTTTTTCAGGCCTCCAAACGTGGAAACATTCCTAAACATTAAAATTCGCCGAATGTTCACACCATTATTAAATTTCACATTCGCAAAACTCGATTATTTGCGGAACTTCATTTCTGTCTCAAGACTTAGTTCAAGTGCAAGAATTCTGCACTTCTTCAATAAACAAGAAGCAGCGTGAAATAAACCCTGTACACAATCGCTCATTAAGCCTAAACATTTCGCGTATAAGCAGGTGAAAGAGTGCTTATGTTTTCGCAGCTGATAACGGGTGCATTGAAAGAAATATGTATTTGTACAGCCTTTTACATTAGCCACAAAAATAAGTGCAAACGTAGTGTACTCAGAGCCCGGAGTGCGCAGTAGTGCGCACATGCGAAGTTTACCGGTAAGCTCACTACGTTCAGACGAGATAGATCACAAATAGTTTGAAACATACGAGCAGAAACTAATTCTATTGTTGGCAGGTCACTTCAGAAGCACACGACGCATCTGTTTCGAACATGTTTTATACAATAGATATGTATAGCCTCCATAACTATAGCCTCGTTCCAATACATACATACAGTTGTCAGTTTTATTTATAGTTAGTTTCGACAGCCTCCCTTTTAGGGAAGAGTCTGTTGTTAGCTTTGACGGGTCTTAAAGACAGTGAGCTTAGAAGCACATAAACCTGCCTATGACGTACTGGTGTCCAAAAAAAGTGTTCAGAGCACGCGAATCATAAGAAAGACAAATTATTGGGCAGCCTAAGCATGCAGCCGCCAACTGAGGGGTGTGTGCGCAACCCGCAAAATTCCCACCTTAATGTCTATAGCTTAGTCAGCGAAGAAATTAACGTTTTTCGTTATTTCGGCGATCCGAAAATTTTTGTGGTATGCCAACTATTGTTATTAGGGATACGTAACGAAACTAACATCGTCCAATAAAGAAAAGAAAATTCTATCACTATCCTTGCGAAAAACGATCAAGTCTATGAAGCACAGTTTGTCCACGTCGGACGAGAAC
Source organism: Amblyomma americanum (assembly GCF_052857255.1). Taxonomy (NCBI): domain Eukaryota; kingdom Metazoa; phylum Arthropoda; class Arachnida; order Ixodida; family Ixodidae; genus Amblyomma; species Amblyomma americanum. The sequence continues at coordinate 90,744,850 of NC_135502.1, read as the reverse complement.
AGTCGCGTATAAATAAATCGTTCGATTGGTTCAAGGAGCATCGCGGTAGATACCGCAAATGTATTCCCTTTAAAACTGCTGTTTTCGGTATACTTCTAGAGTACTGCACTGAAAAAAAAAACAAACATGTGGGTGGTTACACAGCCAGATTAGTAAAAATATTCTGTTTTGTCGATGCGTCTACGTCCTAAAAAGAAAACGTAAATTACGGCGGTTTGCAGCAGGCGTAACACTCCCGTAGAACCCCAGCAAAGCGAAATCACTGAAAAGTTTCGGTTTTAATGTTGCGCTACAGTTAATCGCCTTCCTAATTTATTCACTTATAACTTTGTGAGGTCATAAATTTGTAGCGCGGGGTTGACATCGTTTCCGATGTTTCCCTAAGCATGTATAGGTGTCAGGCGATGCAGAAGATAGAAAACCGGGGGAGATTCACCAATATGCTTACAACAAAAACAGCGAAAGAGGTTACGAAACAGAAGCACAACGCACGGGACACGGCGTAATTTAATAAATGTAACAAATGTGCGGGCTGTATATACGGCTATGGAGACCTCATCACAATGATTTTTCATCTGAAACGCCGCAGGGTACTCCAGCAACGTGCTGCTTCAGCTATATGACTTATTTTATCGGCTATTGACAACGAACGTGAGATTTAGCATGGGTCCCGAGAACAGAAAACTCAATCTATAAATAGCGTGCAGAAAGGGAAAGGAAATATTTCCTTTACAATAGGATACATTTCTTGCTGTAAGTAAAGGCTGTCTTTACATGTAGACGGCTTATATTATGGCCTGTACGTGCATGGTTATATAACCACCACTAATATATGATTTACCCTGCCGATCAGTTGTTACCGAGAGCAAGTCCGCATTTTTTTCGCTTGTAAATTGCAAGTCACAGATTCTGTTCTTCTGACCAACTGCACACATTAGTGGTGCGGGCGAGGTCTTTCCTCTACCGACCTCAACCTATAGCAGGTCAATAGTAAATAAAAAATTAACGCACGGTCATAGGGCGGCGATTAAGACTGCACATTCTTACTAACCCGAAAACCATATTCGCTAAGATTACAAGAATTCGAAATAAACTATTTTAGTTCCCTTGGCTGCCACCACGTGGCGCATGGCTTCAACCTTCAAAAGTAGCGCGTTAACGTAATCTCTGACGTAGGAAAGAAAGAGAATGACCGAATGGCTGCAGAACAGAAGTGACAGGCCGCTAGGCTTAGCGGCACTGGCTGTCCAAAATTCCTGGAAAACCTTGTGTGCGTAACTGCTTTCAACATACAACACCTATTGGCGTTGCTATACTGGCACCAATACCCGGGCACTGCGAAGACCTCCCGCTTTATTCTTGTTACAGCAGTAACGAAAAAGCCTCCTTCAAAGAAGCAGAAAACGCAATATGAAAGCAGATTAGATCTATCGGTTATCAATAGTGACTATTAATCAAACAGGATTCATAAAAACAGAGCTTTATTTAAGGCGCCTCTGACGCCGTTTCGTGGGAAATTTACCTGCACAGGGAAGCTTGCAAGCAGTCGTCCGTTATAAAAGTGATCTATAGATAGTTTATAGACTTCCTATGCACTCTATAGCATTCCTACAGATATTTCCTTTTCTCTATTTACAGTCTATGTACTGTCTATGGACAATAAAGTCTAGTAAAGTGTAGGGCCATAAATTTATAGCTTGTCTATAGACTGTCTATTAAATTTGTATTGTCTATAGGCTATTCTCTAGGATTTGTCTATAGCCGGTCTTTAGACTTGATAGACAAACGTGTACGGACAGTCTATAGACTATCTAAAGGAATTTTTGCAAGGGGTGTAATGAACGCGCCCTCTAGAACCTCGCTCCAGAACTCGTTACCAATGAAGTTAAAGCCACCGCAATAAAGCAGTTTAGATACACTTCCTCCATGCTGGCCCTTTCCAAGACGGCTTCTCTCGCACGTGGGGTCGACTATAATAGGCACAAGAAAGATGTAAGTACAGCCACGTGTATAACTCAAGAACGAAGTTGCAAATGCCTCTCAAAGCAGACAGTCCAGCCAATGCCGTCGACCGATTTTCATGACCGCAGCAGTTAATCCGTTTTCATGCTAGCGTGGCAGGGGATGAACAACGGATTAATTTGTCGCGACAGGGGATCAACCACGGATTAACCGCTATGTCACGAAAACAGGTCGACTTCATTGGCTGGAGCGCCTTCTTTGAGGAGCATTTGCCGCTTCGCTCTTGAGTTGCAGCCGACTATACCATCTTCTTCCCTGGTTTTCGGGGCGGTGCCAAGTTGGGTCGAATGCTACGTCACGGGTTAAGTCTGCGCCATGGTGGCCAGGACAGATATTCGCTGGGGGACGTGTTACATGCACGTGTAGAGCACTGTAACGCGGGAGCACAAGGTAATAGATGCACGCGATAAAGATATGACCAAATAACAGAAGAATGAATCCAGCGAAGCGACAAATCGACGTCATTATGTTCAAAAAGAAATGGCGCAGAAAAATTAGCAGGGCGTCCGCACAGAGCAGCGCACAAAACGCCAGGGAAACTCTACACCAATCAAAACGGTCATCGACTAATTGAATTTTATACGCCATTAACGCGGCGCTTATAGAATCTCGTTCTGTTAGCGCCGAAAGAAAGGTAATCGCATACTTCGAGATGAAGCGTGATCGGGCTCTCGCCGGATGCCCGGCAGTGATCTGTAATTGAGGGCCCTTCGTTTCCGGGTAAAACCAGATTTTACCCGATTTCTGCCAGAAAAGAAACCTTCTGGGAAACTCAGTTTCTGTGTGGACATAGCTGAGGACGCAGGCAAATAAGCGAACATATTGTGCGAAAATCCAGAGTGGCGCGATTTCGGTCAAGCGGTCATATTGAACGTCTTTGAAGGCTTCCTATTTATTATGACGGTGCTTAATTTGAGGCCACGTTCGGACAGAACGTTTCGGAAGCGAGACGCAAAAGCACGGACACTGACAATTGGCATCAAGCGCTGCACGTGCAAACAGCGGCCTGCTGCATGGCTTTAAAATGATCGCAATGACGTTGAATGAATGTTGTCGCAGTGCACAAAGGTATATGGGTGTTTCACGGACGCAGAAGTGTTACGCAGTGCATGGCAATGTGCACAGCGAATTATTTATAGCAAATCAGAAAAAAAGAAGTAATATATTTCAGAAGAATTGCAGTGCCTTTACAAATATTTCTTTAGACAGTCATAGACTGTCCATTAACTCTTGTCTATACAGTCTATATACTTTCTATAGAAAAGTCCTATATTCTTTTCTATAGGCAATAAAAGCCATATAGACAGTATTTAGAGTATAGATTTATAGCCATACATTCTTAGTAGACTTTTGTCCATAGGTATAGGCTATGGATAGACAAAAGGGGATATCTATTGGCCTTTTCACAAACAGGTGCACTGGAATGTGCTCGTAGTACAGGAAAGAGTTGAGGATTTAACTGCCTCACGTTCTCACCACAGCACAGAAAACCGATTTTCCCGAGGGTCGTGAAAAGGTCTATAGGGAGGCAATATAGTCTATAAGAAGTCTATAGACACTCTGTAGACCATTCTTATAAGAATGGAATCTGCTATTTCCATATATTGTTTACAAAACGATGTGCAAAAAATAGGGGATTTAATGCCTCGCACGAAAACGAGCGCTAATTGCCTTTTGTTACAAACTATGACCCGACACGTGAGCCTAGACGATGGAACCTTTTGCTGAATAACCCAATTTGTACCCGAACTTCAGGTCGAAAAATATAGCCCGATTTTTGTCCCCCTCCCTCGAATTCCTGAAGAACTCGAAAATGAAGGGCTCAAGATATATTCGAATAACGATGTCAACCGCCAGACCTACACGTTGCGCTGGTTTATATGCAATATCCTAGCGTGGTTAAAGGCGCGTTATGAAAAAAAAAAATGCCGCTGTCAACGTAAAGCGTCGCAGACTTTTTCGCACAATCGGATTTTTTTTTTCTAAATCGACGGCAACGCCGTGGAATAATTAAAAAAGGATCAGCGCGCGCGGAACCACGACGTTTTCTCGCCAGCACATGGTGACGTTGTTGTCAGAGTTCGTTCCAAAATAGATTTTAAGAGCGCTGTTACAAAAATGTTTGCACGCTTATGAGATTGAGGAGCCACTAACTGTCACTTCGTGAGTCTTCTGGTGCCAGTAATAGAGAGAGAGGGGGGGGGGGGAGGAACTCTGTGCGCTTAACCCTTAAAAAAATGGTCAATAGACAGTTTAGACTTTATATAGACTCCATTGCCTTCCCATAGATATTTATTTTTGTATACTCATAGTCTATAGACTGTCTATAGACAAAAGTCTACTAAAACTGTATGACCATAAATCTATAAATTTCTATAGACTATCTATAAGATTTGCATTGCCTGTAGACTGTTCTCTGGGGTTCGTCTATAGAGAGTCTAGACTTTATAGACAGAAGTCTATGGACAGTCTATAGACTGTTTAAAGAAGTTTTTGTAAGGGTTGCAGGCCCATGACGGCGCAGTTCTCGTCAGGCACCCAGTCTACTATTCTAAAATTATGATTAGTCCGGATTAGACGCGTGCCTATGTAAATACGAGCCGCTGTTACAACATCGCTCTTCAGACGTGACTGACAGGCACATTTCAAGCGCGACGAGTTTTGTGCTTGACTGTCTGTGTAGTCGCATGCGTTATTGTGTCATGCGTGCACTGTGATTAAGGCGCTTTGTTTTCCGCGCAGAGTACATGACTTGACGATTTGGTTCGATTTCCATTTCGTTCTGATTTTTTTTTGGCGTATGGATTGTCCCCCCCCCCCCCCCCCCCCCCCGTTGCTGTAGACAGTCAGACAGAGTCGGATGGCAGTAATCAAGTTGAATCGAACGAAAAGAATTGTACTATAGCAGCCCTACATTCATTAAGTGGCGTTCCTCTATTGCTTACGAACAAAGGCCCGGTTAATTGCTCCGAGAACACAGTCCGTGAAAAAGGGCGACTTCATTGTTCCCACTTTCCACCTGTACATACGGTTATTAATCTACCTATATTTAAAGTAGTGTACGACTAATAAAATTTGAGCACGATAAAACGAAGAATGGTGTGGCTTTACCAGCTAAAACTCAAGAAACCGTGACTGGCAATCTTTTGTAGCTTGTTTCATTAACAATCACTGGCTCTCGCTTATTTCTAGTGTAAAATATTGCACTTCTACTTTTGTCACTGCTTCCTGTACAAGTCTTCATTTTCAGTGTCGTTGATTTTAAATTATCTCCAAAGCATTCGTCGACGCCTACCACACCACTTTCACGACCGCCGTTTTCGAACGCCAAATAGCGATCTCTATCTCGTCTCTCGCAGGTTCCCCTGCACCATGCAGAAACGAAAGACTGTTTGGCTCACAGGAATGTGTGACCATCTACAAGCAAGGGCAAGTTTTATCATGATATATTAAAACAAGCGCGATTCTACCCAGGCTGACCTCGCTGGCAGTCCTCCGTAGCGCCGCCGTGTTGAATAAATTGGACTGTAGAGGATTAAAATCGCCCAATAAGTTATGACAACTTTTGACACTACCGAGTTGATTGACCGAGCCACATAAACAGTTTTGAAGAGATAGCAATCCTCACAGAATGATAACACAACGCTCTACGGTTAAAAGCACCCCCCCCCCCCCCCTCTTGCCCTCATTTTATACGTGTGTGGCTGGAAAGCAGAAAAATCCCAAAAGCAAAGAAGTCCCCAAGGTGTCGTCCCAAGAAAGAGTACAAATTGTGACGCGCATCTACAAATCGTTGCGATTGACGTCATATACGCAGGCTACGGTGCGAAACAATATTTCGATCGGAAGAGCCTAATCATGGCGATCGTCGCTAAATCGTGACGTTTGGCGATCTGAATTCAATCACCGTGGTGCGAAAAGCGTGATCGCTCACCTAAATGCGATTTCCCCGTCCGCAGGAGAAAAAAAAAAAACTTGCAACCAACAAACCGGGACGTAATTGAGAGAGGTCAATTATTTGACAGGACTACGGAGATCAAACAAAGGCTTAGGAGTTCGAGTTTACATTGCCTTGAAGCTCGCACAGCCGACGTCTCTTCGACGCTGTCAACATCTTCGCTTTAATGTATATTTTCTGCAACTGCGGAGCAAATTGGTTTTTGATGATATCATCTACATTGGAACTGGAGGTAGAACTGCTAAGCTTTATATAATAAACGACGCGGCATCTGGTCAGCTGCGAAATCTGGTCACCCTCGTCATGAAAGGGCGCAAAATGCGCAGACATGACTATCCGAATGATTGATGATTTTCTAATGAAGAAAACATAAAGAAGAGCAGATCTGAAGTCTAAGTAAGACATCAAACAGGCCACCTAGCGGTGCACTGCAAGCGCCCTTATACCTCCTGGCTAATAGGCCTGTGACCAGGTTAGCACATTCTAAACAAACAGCTGTAGGTGTTTCAGCTAAGATTTTACACAATTTTTAAAAATGTGCTTCTTGAGCTTGAAGCGTGTTATTTTTCGGCATAGCATCGTGAGCAGTGTAGTACATCAGAATACACCTAAGCCGTGCTAACTAGCATGCTGGTTAACTAATACTGAATAGTTACTTTTTTAACTATTACTGTTAAGCTCCTTAATTATTGAGAGGCGTCTAGCCCACCGTAATTAATACCCATATCAGTTCTTATAATTTCGAAAACGCGGTTAACCTCGGCGCTGTGGACCTGCAAATTTCGGCAATTTCGACGAGTTACGTGGACTGGAGAGGTTGCTTTGCCTGCAAGCTTCTCGAAAGCGCATGTATTTTGGCGCGATGTAGCCAAAATCTGTAGCGCCGAGGGCAACCGTGTTTTCGAAATTATAAGAGCTGATATGGGTATTAATTACGGTGGGCTAGTTAATTAAATAGCCGAACAGTAATAGTTAGTTAACCAGCCTGTTAGTTAGCACGTCTTAGCTTTATTCTGGTGTAGTCCACCGCTGACAATGCTATGCCGAAAAAAGTGCTCTCCTGGCTCAAAAAGACTATAAAAAATGCGTAAAGCCTTAGGTGAAACAAACACCTTGCATGTGTAGATCAGGAGGTTCCCCAAGGACTTCGCGAAACACCAGATCCACACGCGCTTCGAAAAAAACGACAAAAAAGCAAACCACGCCCCTTTCAACCCGGCCTCTGCCATTCCACTCGTCCGCACAGGTGACGGGAAAGGTGCATAAGCGTGATGCTTAAGCCCCAAAGAATTTCATTGGTCGATCGTTTTGACTGACGGGTGACGCACCTCCCTAAAGTCTGTTCGCCGGCGCTCGGTAGCCACGATCTTTTCCACAAGTCGTCCGTTTTTTACCGGGAAGAAGCCAGAGTATTAGCTTTGCTCTGTCTTGCAACTAGGAAAAGCGGAAGCTACATACACAGCTTGCACACCAGCGCTGTTTTCAAAACCTCACAACGCAATCACACGGGCTAGGAAACCGCCGCCTTGCGTTTCTAGCTGCCGCTCAACTGCATGCGTGTTGCAAGACAGCGTATAGCCGCATCGCGTTCATTATTATTATTATTATTATTATTATTATTATTATTATTATTATTATTATTATTATTATTATTATTGTTGTTGTTGTTGTTGTTGTTGTTGTTGTTGTTGTTGTTGTTGTTGTTGTTGTTGTTGTTGTTGTTGTTGTTGTTGTTGTTGTGAGCACAGTATGCGCCTTCGCCTTTTCCATAGCTGCGGCTTCACCCTTTTTCACCTCAGAATACTAATCGTCATTGCTTGGGCTGTTCGCTCGGGTCGGAATAAACCAGGTCCGTGAAGTCCTGCCTTACATGTGGTGAAGGTGCGGGCTATTATTATTATTAGTCCTGTGCGTTGTGTCGCACTTCTGATGCTGTTCATTTGCTCGTTTTCTTTTTGTCGCGGATTTCCCACACATCCCGCAAACTGCCCCTCCAAAGCAGCCACGTTAAGTCCGCTGCTGACGAGTTGTGGCACCGTACCTCACTACAGCCGCAATTGCGCTTTAGCAAACTGATATACATCACGGCGCAGACGGGAAGTATATATCATGTGGAGTTCAGGCGGAGCTTCGCGCCTCCCCTTGAAGTGGAGGAGAATGGGAAAAATAGCTAATCAGCCTGACAAAATTTTAGTGATAACAAACTTTTTTCTGGGGAGAATAACATTTTTTGCCGAGCGGCTGCCCAGAAGCCCTACCTAAAGGAACTGCCGTATTATCTCCAAAGGTGACGACAAGCTCGCGCTACAAATCAGATTCCTTCGAGAAAAACTGGCAAAAAATTTTTTGTGTCCATGGCAGAGAGAGGGTTAGTATAGATGGTTCTTAACAACCACAAAGTGAGCAAGGGAGAGGGAGAAAGCCTCAAAGTGCTTCCCAACGTTTCGACAAGAGGACTTGTCTTGGGCTTTTAAGGGTATTTGGTATTTTTATCGGGGAAAAAGATTCGATTCTCGATAAGAGCAAGCGAAGGTATTCTGCTGTAAACGAAAACGAGGTGACAAGGACGTCACGTGGTTACGACTGTACTGAGCATGTGTACACTTGGGACCATGGTTTCGAGAAAAACTCACGGTGATGAGACAGGTTTTACATATTTTTAAAATTTTATTTATAAATACTGCTGTCTCTGGTGAAAGACGTCGCAGGAGTGGTTACAAATGGGAATACAAAAAAGAACAGGGTGGTAGCTAGGTCGTAATATGAAAACGCAATGTACTGGCAAACTCTTCAAGAGGCGAATTACGCAAGGAGCCATCAAGGTTGTTTGTTCCAGATTTCATTCGACATGCGAAAAAAAGAAAACTGAAAGATGACAAGGGAAAACGAAAAGAAAGAAAACAGTCTAAAGAATGCAACTTGTGACGCGTCGATGAAAAATTAATCTAAAGAAAAATCTGGTCAGTTTGCAACGAATGTTTCTCAACAGTCTTACGTGTATTCGTGACGCCACTTCCCTCCACACGCCATTAGGAAACGCCTATACGGCCAGTGCCTAAACGGTGCAAAATACTTTAGATTAGTCAGCGCCGGCCTGTATAGCACTTCTTCGCTGATTACGATATTCTTTTTTTTTTTGTTCTAACACTTGCCGTAAGGCATAATTTGACTGCGATATTCACAACACCATCTGGAGAGCCTTCATAGCGAAGGCAGTTCTCGCACTGCCACTTCAGAACTTTCGCAGCCGCGCAGCTGATGCCCTGACTGAACTTCGCCAATTCGCAAAGCTTCTCCGAGGAAAGAGGGCTGACAGTTCGTGGTATAGCACTCAGAACTGTGGAAATCTGACAGCGTGTGTCTGGTGGTATATTAGGTTGTGTTCCTTCCAGATGTTTCCCAGAAATGTGACAAAATCGGAATCGAAGTCTAATTTACTGCTTAAGATGGACGGCGAAAGAGCATTATTATTAGACATTAGACGTTTCGGTTTTCATTTCTTGTAAACTTAGTGGGCTTCCTTCGGCGTCCGTTTTCAGAACGCAGCTTTCGTTTTTTTTTTCTCGATTAACACTATTTTCTGCGGATGTATTAGTGGTGCTTTTTTTGGGATGCAATATGGTGCTCCTGTGCGGGAAAACATAACTTAGAGTATTTGCCTTTTTCTCAGCACGAACAGTCTATAATTACCAGTAACTTAAGCACAAAGGTCCCACTTACAGCTCTGCTAGTAGGGGAAAGTGTTATCGCTCGTAAAGAAAAACTAACGGAAGGTAAATGGTCGAGCCGCCAGACAAAAACGGAAGTGGAAATTTACTTTAAAAAAAATAAACTGGCTTGTATGGCCATCATTCGGTTGTTGCGCTGAATTGAGCGAGAATAAAAACCATCACGGGGTCTGCATGTTGACTGAGGCCAGCGGTGGAACTGTCACTTAACCATCGCGGTATCCAAAACATCACATTTTTTCGTGACGCCAATGCACGGTTTCGCGCCTGTGTGCTTATGGGGAAACCTACCTTACCTGGTAAGTGTCCTAAGCGGGAGATAAGACCGAGCAACAAGTGCTTCGCTAGCAGAAAGCGAAGTGAAGACTCCTACTCAATAGCCAGCTAGCTGCGACTTGCATTTCAAGAATACTGACATTTTTTTCGGAGCAGTTTAATCCTTTTTATTTTGTTTAAACCTAAATGCCGAGCCCTTAATTGAATCTTGGGTTTTCTGCGCTCCACAACGCAACACTACTGACGATGAGACAGACGAGGAAACAGACAAGCACAAACGAAGAGCGATGGTTGTAGTGCGCAGAAAACAGATGCAGAACCAATTGACCCCTGTTTTAGCACTGCTTGCATTTTAATTGTAATTCCAGTGGAACGAGATCGGTCACTTCGATTCGTTCGTAACGCGAAAATTCGTTATATCAATCCTTTTATCGGCCCATCAAAACTACAGCTTTACGTCTGCGCGATGTACAATCCATGGGGGCAAAAGAAACAGACCCTGCCTCCTTGTTCCACCTACGCCACTCTGCGTAGGGGCGTCACCTTACAAAGCACTTCTGGTGTCGAAACAGGCCCACTGCCCCGGTCGCGACACCAGAAGTGTTTTGTAAGGTGGCGCCCACACGCAGAGTAGCACGGGCCGGAACTTGGAGGCAGGGTCTGTTGCTTTTGCCCCCGACGGTGCACATCTACAGTTAAGCTAAGGCCTCCCGCGTCTGTGTCAAGCGCTTTTTTTTTTGTTTTTCAACCACGAACACATGATAAGCAGAACACACCTTCCGAGGGACAACTGCACAAGTCAAACGGGATTAAAAGCATGACCAAACAAATTAAATGCATAACAATGCAATTAATATAAATGCTCAAAAGAAACAACTGGCGCACGCTGTCACCAAACGTCAGCCTGTGTTCACGCGGAGATGACTTCAATATCCAAAAAAGAAAACGGAGAACAAAAACTCCAGCGCCAGCTTTACAACGCTGATTTGCATGCCTGCGCTGAGTGAGACACTAGCAGTCGTGCCTCTGCGTGATGAATACCCTTTCAGCGCCCGCGCGCTCTCGAAATAGCCGGTGCTAGCGGCGCCGACGTTAATGAGAAGCCGCGGCGTCCTCCAGGACAAGAGCACGACGCCGCTCAATAACCCAGCCATCGCCACGACACCGTATAGGCGCGAAAACACAGATACCCTTCTCACTACTGCTCTCTTCGTACGTTTTATACTCGCCGCAACTGCAGTGCACACGCGGCATGCTGCATGAAAGCCATATCCGGCAAACACGCGTCGCGCAACACCGTTCTCCACGAGCAGCTGCCAGCGTTGCGGCAATACGAGCCCACGGTACATGGATCCGCGGCAGAAGACGCACTGCAGCCGAGAGACTGATCGGTCACCGGCAGCCGATAAGAGAGACCACACGGAAGGCCTGCCGTACGTAGGAGTGTTTAGGAGGAGCAAAGAGTGAGGGAGGGGGGAGGGTGGGGAGAGTGAAGGCGAATAGCGATAAAACAGCCATTTGCCACCGGGGCACGTGGCTCGGCAGGGCGGCGAGCAAACAGACACGATTCCTAACCATTACACGTGTCGGCCAGCAAAAGCGATGAAAGAGAGGGCGAGAGAAAGGGGGAGAGACGCACACGGTGGCGGGCAAAAGCGATCAGTGGCACCGCGGCCGCCGCCAAACGGGCCCCATAAATATCCGCGGGCGCCCAGAGAGCGCCGAGCAGGACGCAGCACACTGCCGACGCGCGGCGGGCGCGCGCGCGCGCTCAGTCGCTGCTTTGCGAGCATTCGCAGCAGCCGGCAATAAAAAGAAAGAAGAAATCGGGGGAGGGGAGGGGGGAGGGAAAAAGGGGACCGCCTGAGTGAAAGAAAACCGTTTTAGAACCCCGGGGCTCGCCGACTATGACCTTCCTTTTGAGCCCTCGAGAACTCCATAAGAACCTCTTTCTCACATACGCGCGCCGCTCTCTCGTTTTTCCTTTGCTTCAATATACGAGGGCAGCGTGTTTCTTCTCTCTATCGCCGGGCCGTATTACACTGCGGTCTCGCAGAGAACCCCCCCTTCCCCTCCTCCTCTTCATTCGGGCAGCAGCAAATGGACAGCGCTTCACTCGCCGCCGGCCAGTTAGTGTGTACGCACGCACAGACGCGCGCCGCCGGCGGACCGCAATAATTTGTGTCACCCCCGGGCCGAGAACGAGTGTTTACGGTCGTTCTTTATGGCGTGCCAAGTGATTGCCGATTTCGGAGAGCGGGGTGCGTGACGCGAGCTCCCCTCCTCTCCACTGCGCCGCCCTTCGTGCATGCCCTCCTCCTATTCCCCGGCGTCTCGTGTTCAATGCGCAGCTTTTCACAAAAGCCCACGCGCTTCTCTATGAACAGCAGGTGTATTACGTAGCATTCGGGGAGTACGCGTGAGCTTGTGCGTGCACGGTTAAGGGCGCGAGAGTTGTAATAGGTCCGCGCCATGCGATCGCGTTTCGTCTGCGCCTCCAGCTCATTAATCCGCCGCAGGGGGCACGCGTACGCTCTCTCTTTCCCTTTTCCACTGCCTGCAGCGGCGATAAGACTAATCGAGATTTTCGGCTAAGCTTTTGCGCATATAAGCGTCCCCGCTCTGCTTACAAAACGTACAGAAGCCGGGAGAAAAGGTGTTACGTTCTAGATTTGTTCTTACATACATCCGCTTGCCACCCTGCAGGCTGGAAAAAAAAAGAATAAGATGTCTTACCACGGTGTAGGTACTCAGGCTGCTTTGGAAGCGGGGCCCTAAAGACGCGTGTTTTGATTCTCTCGGTTACGCAGGGATTACTTTTTCGCCCTCTATCTAGAGTCGAAAAGCACGGGAACATGCAAACGTGGTTCCCGAAGCACTGCAGGCCAGCTACGTGTAGCGAGCGTATGCGTGTGTGCATCCGCGGTACGCAGTAACGGTCCACGATGTAAAGAGACGTGTAATGGAGGCGCGAGTTCGTCGCGTGCCACGGAGTTCTTCATGGCTTTTTAGTGACGCCGGGGAAATCACTCCAGAACACGCGAATGTCACGATTTTCGCGCGCGCAAAAGCTCCCGTATTTCTCGTCGGAAACGTCGACGCCGCCGCCGCTGCCGCGGCCGCAAACGAAACGCACTGTAAAGCCTTCCTTCCAAGCTTTGCAATATTTTCGCTTGCACTATGAAATTAGTGAGTTGCGCCACTACTACTGTACTCACTATCTTATTACGCCTGCCTTTCCGTTTTATGCACCTCGGGTTAGCCGTGCAAAACTTTTCTTTCCTGTGCTGTGATTGGACGCCGCCTTTCTCGTGGTTATAATGACTGACCAATCACGTACAGGGCTCTTGAGATTAGCGGTTTTATGAATGTTGCCATCGACGAGTTAAATGTGTACAATGTAGATGTGCGCCTTCATTATGATTAGGGACACACATCGCTATATTCTAAAAAGTCGGCTAATCTATTCGCTCTCCTTATGCGGTTACCACGCTTCGACGATAGCTAAGTTGTCCAAACTTGACTGGGATATTAGCTCCGAATATATGAAAAAAAAATACAGATACGCTGCAAGAACGAACGTATATGAATAGTAATTACATATATGTGTCTGTAATGGCGCTGAAATATAAAAACACCAGTGTGCAGTGCGATTTCAGCGCACGCTTAAGAACCCCAGATGGTCTAAATTAGTCCGGAGACCTCGACAACGGCGCCCCCTATAGGTTATGTGTCGCTTCGAGACGTCAAAGCCCACGATTTACAACTTATGATTTGTTTCCAATGGAGGATATTAATTTTGCTTATATGCTTCCGACGGACACGGAACAGTCGCGCCTTTGACCTGGACCTAATAGCGGAATAACGCTGTTTTTCGAGATAAAATATCTATGACTCACACAGCGTTCATGCCGTGTCTCCACCCAAGTTCACTGACGAAGCCACACCTGTCGCCGGATGTAAAGACATATGTACCATCGAACACAGCTTGAACAGCTGTCACACGAAAAACTTTTCAACAACTGTTTACTTCTGAACATGTCACATTTTCCTTCCAAGCGCAAGCGAGAGCATGTATGTGCAGGTTGTTCGACCTCTAGTTCACCCGTAATTACATCGCCGATTTCACTGCGTAGTAAAACAGCTACGAACACGTCGTAACTCAGGATGATGAAAGACAATCAACCGGGGATTATACTGTTCAGCGATCTGTGAACATGGTAAGGTGAAAGTGGCCGATATTACGTTTCAGTACGCTCTAAACACGAATACACTTATGTGGGAGGAAAAACGAAGTAACCTCTTCCCGAAACTTTTCACGAATTTATTACCTCCAGCATTAGACTGCGCCAACTTTGTGCGGTAGGTAAATTCAAGCAAACAGGCAAGACACTCTTGGTGCTCGTGCAATGGCCGTAATTGCAGGCTTGAGAAGGCATAGTGTCAAAGCGCGTGTCTAAGCATCCTAAAAGGGGCTCCGTCCATTCCTGCCTACTAAGATTCTCTGCAGGTTGAAGACTACAGTCCTATGCAACTAAAGAACGAGGTTGTAAATGCCTTTCAAAGAAGGCCCTCCAGCCAATGCTGTCGACCAACTGCCAAGATGTCATGGTTAATATTCTTGCACCTGCTAGCGTGACATCGCAGGCTGCTGTAAGCGGTTAATCGGATTAACTGCGAAGTCATGGTACTCGGAATATACCTGCGCACCTTCCGGTTCGTTCTTGATTCGTATCCGACTGTCACAAATTTTAGTCTGCGCTGCTGCCCATCCCAGTGAGCAGGAAGTTAAGTGGCGCAGTCGACAGGATCTTGCTGCTATCAGAAGACACACCAGGAGAGCGCAAAGGCAAGGAAGAGGTGGCAATTCTAAGAACGCGAGTCAGCCGTCGGAAGCCTTAGGGCACCGAACACGCGTGCTAAGCGGGCAGTGTTCGAGAGTTTGGTCGCCTGAACAAGCTATAGCAGCCGCATCCCAACTGCAGAAAATTTACTACTGGCCAATGGCAGCTAAGTCACGCTCTCTTTTAAAAGCAGCAGAGGCCCACGCACGACGCGATATATAACATCGCCGTTCCCAGCAATTCTTTCGCGCTGCCACTTCGAACACGCCAGCTCGCCAACTCGAGAAGTCTCGTTGAAAACGCGAACAGTATAAGTAACACTTGCCGGCGCGGTGTGCACCTGACGGTGCCCGCCGTGCATGTTGTTGCAGGGTTGGGCGCGAGGCTGTTTGTTGTTGCGCCAGTTGGCCAACACCGCTAAAAGGAAACTAACGCGCGCTCCCGCTCGCTCCAAGGGTTCTAAATCGGTCCGGCGACGCCGCCGCACGGCGAAGAAGAAGAAGAGGAATCAGCGGTACTCGCTCGCTCGCGGAGTGGGGTTCCAGGCGCTGAAACGCGTGCGCATGCGCCAGAGTATATAGGCGCGCTCGGAGAGGACTGGTTGGTTGCCGACAGCAGAAGAAGAAGCCGGGGAGGCCCGTTTTAGCGATGCCTTCAAATTTAGATGGAGGAGAAAAGAGAGCGGCGGCCCATCGCAAACGTGCCGCCGTTACCGGGCCTCGCATGCGCGGGGACGACTTCCCTCTTTTTCCGCGTCTATTCGAGCTATATGCGACGCGCCGAACGAGAAGGGACCACGCGACGAGGTTGCTCGCGCGCGGACTTCAGGAAGGAAGGAAGGAAGGAAGCGGCGAACGATGCACGGACAGCCAGCTGCTGCACGGGATCGCTATTTGTCTCGATTTATACACTCTCTCTCTCTCTCTCTTGAAGGAGGTGAGTGAGCAAGCGACAGCTCTATGGTGTTTCCTGCAGCGATGAATGTGCTGCTGCATGCGGCAGATGTACGACTACGCGGGGTAAGGCAAAGAATGAGTTCTGACGAATTAATTAAACATACTGTAGAAGTATTCTTAATACCACCGGGGCCAGAAGTACACTGACTTCTCCTGCAAGTTCTGAACCCCAATGCGCCGGACTCGGCGCCAGGAGTGCATCATCTGGTGGTGCCCAAACGCAGTGCGGCACAGTTTGGATTTTTTTTTCGGGGGGGGGGGGGGGGGGTTACTGCTGTTTTTGATAATATATTCAGCTTCGTTCTTAGTTCTCCAGACTGTCCCATTCTCTCGAGCAATCTCCTTTGTTATCAAGGTACTTACAACGGGAGACTGTGACGTAGTGCAGCTTCATGTCAGCGAAGACTGCCATCTTACCGCTCAAACCTAAGCGCGTCTTTCACATTCTAAGAGGATTCTGGTTTGGGCTAGTTGGTTCATACTTTCTACAACGCAGATTGACACAGCGCAACGGAACGAGAAGAAGAAACAAGAAACACAGGACGGGCGCTGATTTTTTTTTTTTACTGTCAGCTAGTGGGCATTACGAAAAACCCCTCACACGCTGACGATCATTACACAGTGAAAAAGTACTCATGACACGTGCAAGCACTAACATGCAATACCATTACTAAACGGGCCACAGATAAAAGGCGCGCATGAACCAGCTACGGACCTTAGACAATGACAGGTCTGAAAAGCGTGGATATGAGTACGAAATCTTGGAGCTATGTCCTGTGTTTCGTGTTTCTTCTTCTCGTCCTCGTTCCGTTGCGCTGTGTCAATCTGTGCGTGTTTTACGTCAAGAACCGCAGCTGCACAGTTATCCGGGCAATTAATGAATATCGTTCGTTGCGTACTTGCGTAATGTGGTTTACGATGCTCTCAAGAAACCTCTTCGTGACGACATCTGGCCAAACACTTTCGTCAAACGGACCGGCTCAGCGAGCTATAGCTGCGCTGTGGTTATTCCTCTTGAGCCCCGACTTAGCCCTGCAGGTGTTTTTGATCCGTTTAGAAAAAGCTGGCAGCTGCTCGCAACGTCATTCGAAAGCCGAAGACATCGATGACGGAGTTTACCTCATGTGGCGCCGGTTGTTCAACGATGCTCGGCTGTATTATGATGGAACTATAGAACTAACTGCTCAGCTTTCCGGGATAAAAATAGGCTGCAAAAATGCCCAGTTACGAGAAAAACAGTGAAAAGATAAAACTAAGCGCAGTGTTAAGGAGTATACATGCGTGAAGAGCACGTAAACACAGTAGTTCCACCCAATATATGGTACCTGAGTAATTTCTCAAACATGGCGCATTTTTTATGTAAATAGGCAATTATGTCGATGCACTGAATGGTCGAAAATGAAATCCTGCTATTACTGATGTTAGTGCGTGCTTTTGGGGACAGGGAGGTTCTACGAGACGGTATACTACTATGAAAGCAACTATTTTAGTGAGGCTAACGAAATGCCGCTTTTCTGAGAGGCTATAGAGGCCAGAAATTGAAAAATTGAAATTGAAAATTGTTTTTTTTTTGGGGGGGGGGAAAGGAAATCGCGCAGTATCTATCCACATGTCGGCGGACACCTGGACTACGCCGTAAGGCAAGGGATACAGGATGGACTAAGAGAAGAAAGGTGCCGTATAGTGGAGGGCTCCGGAATAATTTCCACCACCTAGGGGATCTTTAACGTGCACTGACATCGCACAGCACACGGGAGCCTTTGCGTTTCGCCTCCGTCGAAACGCGGCCGCCGCGGTCGGGTTCGAACCCGGGTACCCCGGATCAGTAGCCGAGCGCCCCAACCACTGAGCCAAAGCGGCGGGTACCAGAAATTTGGCACAGGCCAAATTCACGAGAAAAAAAAAGGTAAACAAGAAAAAAAGACAGGTAGCGCACATGTTTAAACATTAATATTTCAAAACAAAACAGTTTGGCTACTTCAAGCAAAGGGTGCTTTTGTAAAGCTGGCGTGCAACAGTTATATTTATAGAAGGGTGGTTTGGGTGTTTCCAAGTCTGCAAGCAGCAAAACGAAGCGTCCGCCATGCGCATATTTACTCGATTATTGCGCAATAGGTGAAAAAGTGACTGCTTCGAACGCTGTCGAGCGCCCTGGGGATAGTTTTAACGGTGTTCTTATTGAAAGGGGTCAAATTACTGTGATATATTTCTTATTTCATGCGCCATAACAGCGCCCCATTAGCGTAGCCTTTCAACGTGGCAGGAGAGGCGATTGGTGTCGTGATTAGAGGGCAATTTGTGCGGGAGACCTTGCTTGAGAGATCCGCCATTTGCAACGGTCCGCCAGTTACGAAGCGGGCGCAATGAGACGACGGGAAGTAAATGTGACAAGAAAGAACTCGACTGCTTACGTAAAAACAAAAGCTGTGACGAAGATAGCCTGTCAAAATTACAATTTTCACATCAGCATAGAGTAATCGAACATGTGGTGAAACAGCGTATGTACTTATGGGAGAAAAAGTGAATGGACCACGCACCTGTAATAATAATAGTAATTGGTTTTTTTGGGGAAAGGAAATGGCGCAGTATCTGTCTCATATATCGTTGGACACCCGAACCGCGCCGTAATGGAAGGGATAAAGGATGGAGTGAACGAAGAAAGGAAGAAAGAGGTGTCCGTAGTGGTGGGCTCCGGAATAATTTCGACCACCTGGGGATCTTTAACGTTCACTGACATCGCACAGTACACGGGCGCCTTAGCGTTTTGCCTCCTAAAAAATGCAGCCGCCGCGGTCGGGTTCGAGCCCGGGAACTCCGGATCAGTAGCCGAGCGCGCTAACCACTGAGCCACCGCGGCGGGTCAAACCACGCATCTGTCATTTAGGTTCTTATTGACTTCAGGACAGCGAACGCTGCAGTCGGCAAACGCTAATCGCGGTAGGCATGGTCCACCACGCTTAGCATCTTCCGAACGCGTCTATAGTTTACTACAACGCCAAGTTTCAAGAAATAAGATTTCAAATCCGCTTCCGTGCTCCATTTACTACTTGTCAACATGGTACAAATCGAACCCATTCATGGATTGGCAGAACTCATTGACGCTGTCGTGTTATACAGCGTAACGCAATTCGTCACGCAGCAATTATGAAAATCGCGTAGAGGCAATGAATGTGAAATTGCCGGAGCAAATTTCGCTGAAAGCAAATAGCGTTTACCCGCCGCGGTTTGCTCAGTGGTTAGGGCGCTCGGCTACTGATCCGGAGTACCCGGGTTCGAACCCGACCGCGGCGGCTGTGTTTCGATGGATGCGAAACGCAAAGGCGCCCGTGTGCTGTGCGATGTCAGTGCACGTTAAAGATCCCCAGGTGGTCGAAATTATTCCGGAGTCCTCCCCTACGGCACCTCTTTCTTCCTTTCTTCTCTCAGTCCCTCCTTTATCCCTTCCCTTACGGCGCGGTTCAGGTGTCCGCCGATATGTGAGACAGATACTGCGCCATTTCCTTTCCCAACGGCATATTCAATTCAAACACCGCGAAAGAGCAAGCGAGGATGCGTCGCGTACGTATATGTGATGTAGCATTACTCGCGTCTTTTAGATTCACAGGCGATGGGAAAGAACTGTACATTCTCATATGTATGTCGACATTTTTATGCCACAAAGTGGCAATCAATGAGGAGTACTCGGAGCAGTTCAACTGACGTTTAGTTTCTAGGATGTTACAACCTATCAATTTCAGGCCCAACGTAAACTTACGCCCAGCGCCTTGATGGCATGCGTCCACGTCTGAACAGAAAAAAAGTGGTGAAAATTTTTTTTTTAGCCATGCAACTTTTCACCTCTCTTGCTGCTCTACTAAAGCTCTCGCGAGTTTCTGTGTAATAGCATGACTTCAGCGCACGAAGGCTCTAACGACGCGTTACCGACAACGCAATCTTCCAAACTGCAATGTCATGCATCCAACGATACCAGTTATATAACAGACAATAATATGTGGCACACGTGGCAATATACTTATTCACATTTTCCTGGCAATTTAGCGCGTGAATTTTCGCCCCTTTTTCTGCCGTCGTTTCCTATAAATGGCTATAAAGCAACAGTGTTAATATTTAAGGCAAAAGAGGGAAAATAAGCAAAAGGAACAGACAGCTGCTTATTCTCCAGTCTTGATTGCTTGTTGTATCTTCAACACTACTCATTGTATAATTACGAAATTAGCGGTCTTTCAGAAATGCTCTTACAGATGCTGTCCTTTTGCATTCCCTCAGCCTGAGGACTGACGAGTGACCCAGGGTAGCATTTAAAAAGTTTCGCACGATCTATGAGCCGGAAGAATTTATATACAAAATAGGCGGTTTGTAGTGTTACACAAGTGAGAACAACGCAAATTAATTTCTGCTAACACCACGAAGCCTTCCACTGATGAGACGGTGCGCGCATGTTTCCAAAGAATAGCGGAGCAATTAAAGCCCAAGGGCTAGCTTGTTTATACTCTCTGTTAAGCCCTCTTGGCCGTACATGCACATATAATTATCACGAAACGTGAGTTCTGTGTCTCGAATTACTGCTCTCTCAAGAACAGCGCGAAAGATGGGCAACACTACCGCTGACTATAAACTGGCGATTTTATATCCGAAAGCACGAAAATATAGGCTTTCAAAGGTAAATGCCTACACCTTTTTCCACCGTCAAAATGAGGTGTGCACTTTCTATTTGCATTTTTCTTTTCAAGCCGTTCGAAGTTTATATTTTCGTGCATTGTCCGTCTTTCGCGCTTTTTGCACGATGAACTCCCACCGACAAGCCCAATTTTCGGCGTTCGTGATCCCTGATGCTTGAAGAAAACTGCTATTATTACAGAAGTTTTGCTTCAGAAAATGTAACAGGTGCGCACTGAGTCAAAAACTGGGCGCGCACAATGAGCCATCCCCCTGCGATGTAAACGCGAGAGTTCACATAAAGCGCTCAAATGAGGGCCCTTTCCTTTCTTCCTTCCCAGCTGATTACAGAGGACATTCAAGGCTCGATTATCGCGCTCGCCACTCAGTCTTAATGATGGCGCGCACGTGAGCCGGACTAAGCGCGCCGGCCGACGCTTTATGTGTGTGACGGCGCGGCGAAACACTGCCATCAATTTCTACACTTTGGACCCTATCGAACTACGCCAAGCTTGGTGCAATGCAAGCTAGCCTCTCCCCGTTTGCGGCGAATTTATTAAGGCAGAATACTTTACATATCATTAGCGGTAACACGTGCGCGCTTGCATTTACGAAAACGTTTATTTGCCCTGCTAATAGGTTCGCGACAGTGCCTTTTTTTTCTTATTTTTCTCTATCATGGTGCGCTGTATAATTGGGGCATGCGCCTTATTTTCGAGATCGAAATTGTTTATGCCGAGAAAAAATGTTATATATGTGGAGATATGCTCATTCATTGAGGTAAAAAAGCAGTATTTGTAAACAACGTAAAAGCTCCCCAAAATGACATGCAGGAAAAATGTCACTGAGGTCGTAACAATTTTCATTTTTATAATTTAAGATAACGTCTGGAATACTTCATCTTGCGTTTCGATGTCGTAGTAGTGAATAAACATAGATCGCGCCTGCACAGTAAGCGTAAATTTGAAAACTGCATTGCCACCTATATTGTTTGGTGCCTTGGGCCAGTCGTGTTTCATCCACTGACATCAGTCCAATTCACTTGCGAACGGCCCAAAATGACTTGAAACCGATTAACTCTCGCCTCCTCCGTCAGTATCGAGAATGCACGTCACCACCGCCTTAGTACGGCCGTCATATTCGTGGTAAGCACTGAGCGGTATGATAGGCCAAACGATGTTGCATAAGTGACGCATCATGAAATAGGAGGGCAGTGTGACAGATGCACATGTTGTTTGCTACAGCGTGCCCAAGATAGGCGTTACGAAATATCTCGGGCTGTTTTGTCACGAGAGTAGCCAATCACGTCGCCTGTCTTAAAGACCGTAAATTAGTGGAAAAAGAAACGTCACATAACGCGGCATCGCCAGAGGTGCCTACAGTTTCGCTTTGCAACTCGTGATCTGCTGGACAGTGAGCAACCGTTTGCCCGAACCAGAGTGTGTCGCGTGCATGCAAGCAGTCATCGTTTCTGCCGGCACTTTTTTTTTTTTTTGGGGGGGGGGGGGGGGGGGAGGGGGCAATTTATCTGTCGGTCGCTGACGATGCTGGCACATAGATCGCGTGCTAGCCGCATGCCTATTGGAGAGGGCGCGTCACTTGCCTGCATTCACGTGCGCCTTCTTCATCCAAGGGTAGATGACGGGCTGGCCGGCCTGGTTGCAGTCTCCGCCGGCGACGGTGGTGGGCGCGGTTGCCGTGCCCCCGGGGCTGTGCATGGGTCCCACGACGTGCGGCGACTGCGGCGAGGGCCGCAGCATGGTCGCCGGCGGCGGAGGCGACGGCGACCGCTGCAGCGGCGCGGGCGGCCCCGAGTACGGCGGGCTGTGTCCCCCGCCCGCGTGGTCGAGCCCAACGCTGGGCCGCGACAGCGGGCTCAGCGTGGTCTGCGTCATGGAACATGAGTGCTGGTAGTAGTGCGGCGACGCGCTCGACACGTAGCCGCCGTTCTCGGTGGCGTACGGCGGTGCCGCCGCGCCTCCGAACGAGGCGTACGGGTGCGCGGCCGCGTGGTGGTGGTGGTGCGGCGGGGCCCCGGCGTAGTAGTCACCGGCCCCATGGCTCGGTATGTAGTTCCCCTGCGAGTACTCCTCGGGTGGCGGGAACTTGGGGTCCACGTAGGACGGCGAGTTCATCAAAAACGAACTCATGGTCATTAATTTTTGCCCGCTGAATTGGATGATGGAGATAGTTTTGCTTCGGGCTTGTCGCCGAGCAGCGCCATGGCTCCGCCCCGCCGCCGGAGATTAGCATATCACGTGATGGACGCCATCCAATGGTGGAGGCGGCGCGCGCGGCGCTGAACCCGGCGGCGCTCCGGCGTCAGCGGCGACGATGATGGATGGCGACCGCGCTGGCCGCTCCACGCACATGCGACTCCGCGGGAAAGCCGCGGCTCTGGCCTGTCCGATGCACGGGGCGCACGCGGGTTCCGAGGGACACACCACACAGAGTCGGCCGAGCAGCGGCGGCGCGTCCACAAACACGCACGGTGTAATCCAGGCACGGGCGGACCGATGCGGCCCGCGCCAGCAGTCGCGATCGAGTGGCGCTCTCTCACGTGGCAGGGCGGACGCGCCAAACTTGCCGACTATAGCGCTGCCGCCGGCGACCGGAGTGTTTGTTGGGGAAAGGGGCGGGCGGGGGAGGAGGGCACCTAGGGGGAGGAGGGCTCGTGGGAGGGCGCTCGCCCGAGCGGCGGCGGCGGCCGGAGCGGCGCGCTCGGGCAACAAGTTTGGCAACTCCGCTCGGCCGCGCTGGCGCTGCGGGCGCGAGCGACGCTGGCAGCCGCTGCTTCGCCGCAGGCGCTGCTCCCCCGCACCCTCTTTTCTCGGTAAGCGAGAGAGAGATTTCCTTCCTCTCTTCCATCAACTACCGCTAAGTCTCTAGAGCTGAGATTCCTCCGAACAGGGACGTGCGAATGTTTAAACGCGACCATGTTTAGCGGTTTGTATCTTGCACAAATTCAACGCGCACATGGGGGAGGCCAAACGTAGAACCTGTGAAAATTTTCATTCATTACGTGCAAAGGCAAGTACATTTTCATCAGAGTAGTTTCAGTCGAGTACTTGCTATCGTCTGCACCCGGTCACCCGCAACTAAAACTTGTACATGTGCAATAGTGAGAGCCTCATATATTTAGGACACATTTTTAGCTGTGCAGTATTTTTTTCTTCTTTGCTTTTTAGACTAGCAAAAGGTGTTTTCTTTTTCTTTTCCGCCACATCCGAGGCTTATACCGTGTTTTAGTGCCTCTTGGTAGAATTTGCTCTTAAGTGCTCTTGCATTCAAGTGTGGTCGCAGCTGTGCAAGAACTTGGAAACATCATGTAAAGATGTCTGTCGAATGTTATCTGTATGCCATGTTTTCTTTCAAATGAATGTTTGCAAGACACGTTAGTGGGAGTGTCTCCATCCAAATGTCAGAAACACGGCTTTCTTCAAAATATATAGTATGTTAAACATATGCCCTGTCAAATATAATATATAGTTTAATAAGTTAGTACTATTATATAGCAGACAAGTTTAGGGCAATAAACAACTCGCCATGGCACACATAGGAAGGAAGCCAACAATTACTTAAACAAAGGAAAGCATAGGGGAATGTTTATTTTTATTTCAAATTTCGCAAAAAAAAAACATTTCCGCATGGTAATATACAGCCCAATCAGTATTATGAGTCGTAGAGTGGTACTATCAGTTACCCACGGATATCCTGAGCCTCGTCAGCGGAGTGACGAGAATTTCTGTAATCTTGAAGACATTTGGAAGGTTAGATGCGTAAAACAGGCCACACTGCATGGCACAGAAGCCAACCACGTAGCCTGTATATTTTCTAGAAGGCCTGTACATTTGGCCAAGCCAGATAAAGAGAGAAATACGAACGGAAAGGCAAGGTGGTTAACTAAAACACGCCCGGTATGCCACCCTACACGTGGTAAGGGGAACGAAGGGAGAGATAGAAAGGGGAGAGAACAAAGGGAGATGATCACTTTTCCACATGACCGTTGACCATTACTTGCAGGGTGTACACAGGGCACACACTGACAGTTCACAACCTTGTACTCAGTCCTGAGTCCTTTAAGAACTTGAAAAGTGCCTACAAAGCTGTCCTCTGCGATGAAGGCATACTCCAAGGAGACGGAATCTTGGCTTCAGTAAGGGGCCGAGGATCTAAACGGCGGAAAAATTGCAGCCAGGAGTGCACGCTCACGCTGAAACCGAGGGCAGTTACAATAAAGATGTTCTATAGTTTCGTCACACCCATAGATCTCACACGCAGGAGAGTCTGCCATTGCGATTAAGTGGGAGTAGGCATTTGTGAACGCCACTCCCAGCCACAGGCGACACAGCAGTGTAGCATATCGCAGCGGGAGAGGCCGGACGGAGGACTGAGTTGAAGTGAGGGGTCTAGGCGGTGCA
This sequence comes from Amblyomma americanum, assembly GCF_052857255.1. Taxonomy (NCBI): domain Eukaryota; kingdom Metazoa; phylum Arthropoda; class Arachnida; order Ixodida; family Ixodidae; genus Amblyomma; species Amblyomma americanum. The sequence continues at coordinate 90,719,989 of NC_135502.1, read as the reverse complement.
GACGGCATGTCGAGTTGCCAGGAGAAGACGATGAAGCTAAAATCTTTCTTCGGCCAAGCATTCGCAGATGTCTTGCTGCGTCGGCTCTTGTCAACGGTATCTGGACAATGTTGGCACCAACATTTTTAGAACGTTGGTTGGCACTGCCGTGAGCCGGTCGAGCTGCAGCGTCAGCTGCGTCGTTTCCGACAATGCCACAGTGTCCCGGTATCCACTGGAAGACGATGTCATGACCCTCTTCCTGCGTCTAATGTTGGTGATGTCTTAATTCAGCTACGAGTCGATCGTGATCGCCATGGCGTAAAGCACAATTAAGACATTGTAGGGCTGATTTCGAGTCGCAGAAAACAGCCCATTTGTGAGGTGTTTGTGCACCGATGTACTGCACAGCCGCACGAAGAGCGGCCAGTTCTGACCCGGTGGAGGTTGTCCGATGCGAAGTGTGCTGGATAATACTGGTCTGTCTCGCAGGAATGACCACGGCGTAGGTTGAACTTGTACCTGAGACCGAACCATCTGTGTGCACATGAGTGCGGTCACTGTATGCGACGTGGAGTAGATAGGGTGTCAACTGTTGGCCAAGCCAGACTGAGCAAATATGGATTCAGGATAAAAAGAGGCTACGGACGGCGTCGAAGTAGAAGTAGGTTCACAATGCGTTTACAAAATATAACTCAGGTGTCAAACAAAAGGTTTCGCTTGTTTACCTGGAGCCAAGGAGCTGCACGGTAAATAAAATTGACCAGAATGTAGGTATTAGCGTACTTTAAAAAAAAGCTACTGATTGAGTTCTGTGCGATTGTCTCCCATGTTTGCACCCTCGCATATCCAGAACGAGTTGTTTTCACAGGCTTCTCTCTCTTCCCTATAGGGCACCAGTTCTACTGCGAACGGCAAATGCTCCTCCTCAAAGCGGAGAAACTTGCAGCGACACATTAAGACCTAATGGTCGCTTCTCTTTTGCAATCTAAGTATGCTCTATGTTTGCGTTGACATACTCGTGCCTAAAACACCTGACATGCCGCAGCGCAAGAGGTTACGTATCTGGCGCCATATTCGCGACAAAGTATACCAGTGCGTGAAGAGCATTATCCTTTCGAGAAGCTATACAGCGAGAACTTGTGCCCGGAGCTCCAATCTCCAATCGAGCGGAGAGGTGAGGAACGAGGAAAATGGAATCAATTTGCTGGGTCCGAAAACTGTGATATGAGCGGGCATGAATCATTCATTTGGTCCCGACTGCTTCGGTGTCCATCCGCCGGAGCGGTTTGCTTCGAGGTGGGCGATTCGTCATCAATCTTGTGATGTCACGTGCACGTCATCTGAAGAACGGAAGCGCTCTCAGTTCACGCCGGACTTGGCACACCAAAATTGAAACGGTAATAGATATATAAAATAAGCATACCCGTAATTATCTCGCCCTTGATCTTTCGATATCACTTGACGGGTTTTCTGTGTATGGTATGCGAATGAAATCAGCTGGGATGAGTTTTTCGGTCACTTCAACCAGAAATGTCATGCAGCCATTTCATCTCAACTGAAGTGAATACGTCAAAGGCAAATAACGCTGAGTGCATGAAATATTTATCCAACAAAGACTTCACGTTGTGGGCACTATACGGTTTTGGTGCAGCGCGATAGGTGCGCATTAAATGCAAAAATTACTCTACCCATGACTGAGCCGTTAATGACAAGTCAGCTGTTTTTCTTTATTTCATTATGCCTCATATATTTTCATTATCTTTTCGCTCAAGTATTCGAGCAGTTGATATAAAATGAATTAACAAATGTCATCATGCGTAGATGTCTTATCATCGTTCTGTTTTTTCAGGTCTCATAGGGGACGAGGAGTAGTCAAGCTGCTGCTGCAGTTGTTTGCCTCACCTCGCTCATTGCTGATGTCAATAAATTAAATAAACCTGACTGTTGTGCAGTAACGACCCGTTATCAAAGCTGGTACAACTGTACAGTCGGCTACAAATTATTTGATTTTCGAGTTGCCGCTGAAAAGCAGTACAGTTAGAGGGGAGGAATTATGCTATTACATGCGTCAAACTTTTGCGAGAAGCATGGTCAGCTCGTCCATGCTTTACGATGCGGTGATGCGTACAAGTTGTGTGAATGAAAGTTATTTAATAGCCTGACTCCAATGTATTTATAACCACTCCCCAGGGTGGACAGGATATTAATTAAGCGAGAAATGCCCCGAACCTAGACGAATTTTTCGTCACCCGCGAAGCTTCAGCGAAATTTCTATAGCTTTCCTTTGTGGTCGTATGGCTGTGCTGAAAAAAAAATGCTAATGAGTAATTAATTCTTTAGTTCATGATTTCACTTTAGACAACAGTGCTGCTGACCAAAAGGCCCACTCTGCAGTTCGAAGCAAACTGCAGTCGGGCATTCAATAAGAAGTAGGAAATCAATAAACGATCAGTTTTAGGAGTACGGCTTCATATGGCGTCCTGCAACATATGACAACGTTTTTCTGAGGTTTAATTCCTTTTAATATTTTACCTTCCTGAGAAGCAAAAGAATTGAATGAATGCATCACAACCACGATTTACCCTCGATTATTAGCGTTTATTCTAAGCCGAGGCTTCGCACACGTGGCAGAATTTTTCAGGGGGGTGAAGGTGAGTCCAGGGTGGCGATGTGTGGGTGGGCACTGCTTTCGCAGTAAAAAAGAAACTGTACAAATGAACGTACGTATCACCGTCTTTGTGCGCATACATACACTGATAGTCCTCACCATTCACTGATAATCACTGCCATTAATTCACTGTTTGGGTATTTGTTTGACAAGTATTTAACGTCGCCACTTTCACGCAATACTGCGACCTTACCTGCCGCCGCTGAGTCATGAAAAAAATAGCCTACGTAAACGGCTATACTTAAGGAAGAGTTGTAAACAAAATGTACGAGAGGTGTGCAATAAATACGTTTTGCCTCCTGCGCAGGGATGAAAAGGTTTTTACAATTTTATACCTTTTTCCCCGTCTTCATTGGCAAAATTAAGTGCTGTCACGACCGTGTTATTACCTTGATCGTTCAGTTAGGAATGGGACTGAATCGCATGGAAAGAATCATTATAGAGTATACCAGCCCTGGACTGCAACTTTTCGAGTGATGAAAATGAAATGTGAAATCAGTAGTTTCAAGTTTCAAATACCTTATGTGAAGCAATATAATAACTATCCAACAAGTTTCACTAGGATATATGTTACAGGTCCCCTCAGCCTTCAGATTTACATTAATGGTTTTCTTACATGCCTAATAATCCAAACTGCGTTCGGTACACTGATTTCACATTTTCTTCTCGTGATAATCTAAAAGGCCAAATATATAAAATTATGGTTTATGGGGATTTAACGTCCCAAAGCGACGCAGGCTATGAGGGACGCCGCAGTGAAGGTCTCCGGAAATTTCGACCACCTGGGGTTCTTTAACGTGCACTGACATCGCACAGTACACGGGCCTCTAGAATTTCGCCTCCGTCGAAATTCGACCACCGCGGGCGGGGATCGAACCCGCGTCTTTCGGGCAAATATATAAAATTATGCTGCCCTTTTAAATGTGATCTTATGTACTAAAAATTATTTCAAATAAACCGAGCGAAAAGTAATTTAATGATAATTCATTCTCAATTCAAGCCATTCCTCATGTCTACAATTATAATGTCGTCATCCTCTCATCTGGTTATGTTATGTTCTTTAACGCAAGAGTTGATTCACATCTAAATTGACTAAATATAAGGAAAAAAAACAGTTTGGATTTCGTGCATTTCTACTGATTATAGAAAGCATTATTTTGGACGACGCATTCTTCGGGCACTTTATTAAGCATTTTTTCTATTCATAATCATTCTAATTGCTTTTTATTATCATGAGATAACACATGCGATAAATATCTGCTATCTATACATCATATTAAAAGCAAGCAGTTCGAATAATTATCATTAGCTCATACACTGAAACTAGCGCTCCTATTTACTAAAGACGTGGTATTTTGCGTATCGTGTGTTCACTGCTATTGAAATTAGGTTTGTTGATTTTTGGCGCCAGATGTAATAGCCTTAACATCCCAAGCTTTACATCATATTACTCTGACACTAATAAAAGTACCAGATTTTCTGAACAACGCAGTTCCTAACTTCTGAAAGTCAATGCTGCTCACAACAATCAGCTTTAATTTCGACCACGCGTCTATGGAATGTGATATCACCTTTCATGAAATCATTCTGTCCGGGGCGCTAATTCTGTAATACTAATCTAGCTTGAGAAAACCAGTTTTTTTAAGGATCTAAATTTGCCATCTATAGTGATTTTCGCTTGTATGCTTTTATATATTTCAGTGTTCTCTTATTGTATTGTTTTAATTAACATCCATTTTCTAATATTCGGCGCACTTCAGCTACTCTTCACTTGTCGCATTCGGTAACTCCAGTACATTTATTGAGCGTATTAATAATCTCTCGAAGTTTACGCATTTTTCTCTCGGAGGGCTTTCACTTTGGGACCTCCTTGTGTTCTAATCAATTTTCATGCATCCCATATGTGTAGATTTCTGGTTCAACAAGCCTGAAATCTCGACTGAAAGTTTGGGATATCCTCTTTCCCGGGAGCGCACCTCTTTCCGACATACAGCCCCGCTTTACACGTTTACCAACTTTGATTCAAGTGTAATGTCTTTCACTTCCTTCGCACGCCAAGAACGTCAGAGCAGGAAGAAAAGGTTATTCAACATCAGTCGCATATAAAACCTTTCTCTTAATGTGTATGACGATTTCTTTGCTCCTGTCAATGACTTATAGTAGATAAGTCGCCTTCGCTTTAAAAAATTCCATAGACACTTCATAGACTTCTGTCAACAAAGTGTATAAATATTCTATACATAAATTATGTACACTAGCCTAGAGACAATACAAATCCTATCGACTAGCCTATAGACAATAAAAATTACGTAGGAGGTTAACAGACTATTTTTCTATTTGTGATCACGAACATTTAGTACACTCTTTTATAGAGAGTCGATAGAATCTGAATAGACAAAAGGAAATATATATAGGACGGCAGTAGTCTCTATATATAGCTTTTATAAGGGTTTATGAATGCCTTAGTTTTTATCCCTTATTTATCAAATTTAATGGTCTTACTTTTTTTCCGCCATTAGTTGTATTTAATTTTGTGCCAACAATAGGTGTTGTACTAGCGGAAGTAATGTGCTTTTCGATACTTCCTAACTTCTATTGCTGTTTTGTTCGGATAGTTCACTGGCAAGTCGCCAACCGTGCCAATAACGTCTCATATCAAAGAGCGGATGCGAAAGCTTCGGCACTGAAGTAACCTGTGGCTAGACGGGGTATACAAAAAAAGGCATGGTGTAGCCGCTTGTATGGGTAACCAAAAGCATATCTTCTTTCCACTCAAACAAGTTATACTGTGTAATTAAAAGACATACACAACCGATGCACTGCATTGCGCACACAGTATATTTCGCCGTAGCTTCAGCGCCCTGCCTACGTTCCCACATGCTTGCCTATAGCAGTGTCATTCCCGTCTTCCACAGAAGACATATACTCTTGACATACATACACCACCTGACATTACTCAAGGAGCGACATTGACCTTGACTCGTCATTCTTTGTTCCTTGCAGAAAACCTGGATGTCACGCGTTTCCTAGCCCTTTTCTCTTCCTTTCTTACGTCCTCAAAGCTGCTCTTTCTTCTTCCTTCTTTTTGTTTTTTCCCGGAAACACTTTTTTTGAAAACACACATTTTTCACGGGGCTTCTCGCTATCGCGTGTTGCCCGTGCGGTCATCACACGGCGCCGGCTCTCCTAATCTTTCAATTTGCAGCGCCCTTCACGGGGGTGAAAGTGTGTAACCGCGGAAAGGAAGAAGGTGAGAGAGAGAGCATGCTAGGCAGTGTACAGCGTGTGCGTCTTCTCCGGGGGCTGATGACGAGGAGGAGAAAAACCGCGGACCTTCTCCGCCGGCCTCGGAAGCGAGACGGCAGAGCCCCTTCTCCCTTAATGTCTAAACGTGACTTTACGGTCCGCGCGTCTTAATCGCTTCGTTTCGTAATGTCGGCTCTGTTGGGGAACTTTCTGTCACGAACGTGCTCCAGAAGGGCCGCTCTCTGGAACACCGCGAAGGTATTTCACAAACTAATGGCGGTGGCTCGCAGGAAAAAGCGCTTGCAGCTTGGGGAGGGGTGGGCGCGAGCTGCTGTTTGTTGCCTGCTGCTGAATGGAGTCGGCCAAGGTCGCGAGGCAGTTCCACCCGCCCAGTCTGCGCGCCTATGGTCTCTTGTGTATGCGCTTGATGTACTACTAGTGGAAAACAGTGCCTTGCTTGCTGCTTTTTCAGAGGATGCACTCCCTGGCGCTGTGGGTCTCATCGGCGGATGCTGACGAATATGAAGAAGGACGTCAACAGAAATGTGATGTGTAGTCAAAAGTACGTCGAAAGTTGACCGGGAGAAGTTTCGTGGTTTAAATGAAAGAAACTTCACCACATATTAGGTGAGAAGAGACGGTATGACATTGTTTCGGAATCCTTCTCCGCTCCTTATTGGCCACTAGCCGAGCAAGGGCTACTCATCAGCCCTACTTTTAGGTATAGGGTCTGTAATTCAAAAACATGCTGAAATATTTTTCGGCGCACACGCGGAGGCAGGAAGTGGAGGTATACGTACAGAAGTGACTAACCTGGAAGACGATGCATTTTCTTGCGATCTTACTACGCAATATGATATCACGGTCGTGGAATTTTCTGCATGCCTCATACTCAACCTAATTGTTTAGGGGAGAAACGTTACGAGACGATCAAATTTCGGACTTCTCAACTGCCTCTCAGCAATGTTCTAGGACGAATTCTACTGTAATGGTGAAAGCTAATGGATATTCACAAAAGGATGCCCATGCCGCCGAGTTTCGCATGTAAGTGATGGCTAAGGTAAAGAGAAGTTACGATTCACATAATGAGTCCTGAAGTGAGCCATAGCTTTGACTATACCTTTTCAGCGTTGAACCAGGTAGAGATGATACCATTCTAAGTAGGAGAAAAATACAACCTAAGTTTTATGTTAAGTTGGTCCTGGAGGAGTGAATAAAAAAATCATAATGTTTTTCAGCAGGGGAATTTTAGGTACGGTTTGTGTTCTGCACGGGGCTGGCAACAGCTATAATCGATTCTTCAACTGTCAGTTTGTGTTTCCTTTACGCAATAATAAACAACCCTGACAAAAACTCCTTTAGACAGTCTATAGGCTGTCCATACACTTTTGTCTATAAATGCTATAGACTGTCTATGGACGAACCCTACAGAAGTCTGTAGGCCATACAAATTCTATAGACAGTCTATAGACAATCTATAGATGTATGGCCATACACATTTAGAGGACTTGTTGTCTGCAGACAGTCTATAGATTATGAGTAGACAAAAAGAAATATCTATAGAAAGGCAATAGAGTCTGTAAGAAGTCTATAGACTGTCTATAGACCATTTTTGTAAGGGAAATACGCGCAACATGCGAACATTCCCGTCGCATACTACATCCACTACATGCACACAAGCCGCTGCCTGAACACAGCGTGCGGCGCCAGCACATCAGCGGTCACCGGCGTTTCGTCGTCACCATGTGGCGGCGCTGGAATAACCTATGGCGGGCGCGCCATTTCCGCTTCGGAAACCTCGCACGGTTGTTGCGGAAGTGAGCACTTCCAGAGGCGCCGCTGTTTATGGTTTTCGGAAATGACATGGTGTGGATGGAGCAGCGGCCGCAGCGGCGATTGAGGCTGAAAAGAACCGCTTTTTTGGCCCCGAAGCCCAACAGCACCCGCCGCAAGTTCCGGGAAGCGAAACGCGTCACTGAATCCAGCAGCTCTTGGGCCGAGAGTGCCCTGCAGCGCGCCGTGTACAGGGGCCGTTCGCCCCCCTGTTATATATGTCCACGTCGACAAAACAGAGGTGGACTTTGCGAGCGAGCGCGTACGCGCGCGCGGAGAACTTGGTCAAGCGTGCGGCGCTTCTGAAACTGAGCGAATGCTGTGGCTCGCGCCTTCCTTCGAACCGAAGCCCAGCCCCCAACGGACCGAGCGAAAAAACAAACACTGCATCCCCCTTTCCCCCTCCCTTTTCAACCTCCTGCGCGAGCATTCATAACCTCTCAGCACTGTGCTTGACCATCTGGGTGAGAGCATGTGTTTCGCTTATTCATTATCAGCCCTCAAGCTGTTGTGGAAGAGTCAGCCGCGTTTCTGTCCGCATTTTTTTTTTTTTGCACGCACAGGGTCCAGAGCGGGCCATATCCGGAGAGTACATGTTTCTGTCCATGAGTGTTTGATTAAAAAATGCGAGCAGCGCTCACGGAAACTCGGCGCGTGTTTGTTGTGTAGGTTGGCTCGACCAACGTGAGCGCGTGCATCGCCCCTGCCTCCTGTGTACGCTCCGCGTTCTCGGGGCTTGCGTGGCTGGGGGTAGTTTGCCGTACACACCGTGTTTAGTTTAAGTGTTACATGCTTTCGCCCGCTGCCATGCACGGCCTTTCCAGGGCTACACGCCTACTAGCAGAGTTTTCTGCGCAAGCTGCGTGTCACAGATTTGACGGTTTCTGGCCGTTTGTCTCTCTGGGCCGGACGGCGCACTCATATATCGCGGGGTCCTTTATCTTTCTCCCCCGTCAAGAGGGCGATGTTGTGGTGAAGCGTGCGTTTCTTTGGTTTTTAAAGTACTCTACTGCTGAGGTTTCCGGCTGTATCGCAAAACTACGCATCTGCTTGGCAGAAGTTAAAGCACGGTTTCGTAAGTGATTTTTCATCATCATCATCATCATCATCATCACCATCATCATCATCCCGACTACGCCCTCTACAAGGCCTCTCCCATATCTCTCCAGTTAAACCTGTTCTGTGCCGGCTGCGGCCACCCTGCCCTTACAGAAACTTTTTAGAGAGTCCATAGACTGCCCATAGACTTCTGTATGTAAAGTGTGTAGACTCTCTTTAGATGAACCCTATAGAACAGTCTATAGGCAAAACAAATCCTATAGACAGTCTATAGACAATATATACATTTATGACCATACACTTTTAGTAGATTGTTGTCTATAAACAGTCTAAAGAATATGGGTAGACTAACAGAAATATCTATAGGAAGGAAATACAGTCTACAAGAATTCTATAGACTGTTCACAGACCATTTTTATAAATGTATCCCTGCGTTTATAAGCACCCTATCCCCGATTTTTGTAAGCGGCTTAAGTCATCAGGGTGCCCAAGTTGTAATCTGCGAATATGCGTAATATAGCTTACCTTACTTTTGTTCGACTACAACTTGCTTCCTTTATTGGTCTCTTTGACATAACGATATATGATCATCATCTTAGTATTCATTCAGAATATGGCAGCGCAATTAATTTCACGCAGCTATAACTAGAATTCAAGAGCAACTCTGATTACAGTTGACCTTTCTGTACAGTCTTTATGCACACGCCATGACATGGCTCTCTCCACACCTTCACGAGTAAGTACACTTCCATGCTTTCATTTCGACGTTCTATCCCTCAGGTGCAAAATATTACTCAATGATGTCAGTTTCACATGCATCTACGATGACACATTAGCTTTCAATTCATCAGCACTTCCTCCAGCTATTCGATTATGGATAAGCTTGCAGACGACATCGCCTCGCAGTATAATGAATTCATTCCATCAGCAAATACTTGCCCATTGTGCTGAAACTAACACATAACGCTCCACATGCATCTTATCTTATTGTTTCGCTCGATCCTCGGTCGCGTTGAGCTTTTTTTTTCTTTTCACCATTGTTTGGTCTACTACTAGTACTTACATACTAGTACTTACATACTAGTACTTACATGTTCAAGCATTTTTTTTTTGTTATGCGGTACCTTTTATTTTCCCTTCTCGTTTTATTTTTTTTACCGTGTTTAGAAATCCACAAGCCTGAATTTGTGAATTTGGCGCTCCTGTTAGACAATGCCCTATATAAAAGCCTGCAAGTTGTTTCCGATAAATAAAAATAAATATCCTGGGACGTTATAGTTGCGCCGTGCTGCTTAGTACAGAAAGGTTGTCAGCTCGAAAAACCAATCGAAGAACGACGTGTAGTACGCTCCATATGCGTGACGAGGAAGCGGAATTTCAGCTGTATGCTTCTCTTTTTTTTTCCGTAAAAATGAATAAATATCTCTTTGATTATTAGTGACGTGTGTAATACCAATCACACGTGCAACTGGATAGACCTGAGCTACAGTTACAGCTCTGAACGAATTTCGGACTATAAGACGGGTTAAATTTACATCCGCGTGCTCTGGGGCCAGTCAGGGAGCATTACGAAGTTGTTGACGCAGTGCAACGATGAGTTGATTGCTCCTCTCATTCACAATTCTCACCGCTCTCCTCTGCGTGACCTCATTCGAGGTGTGCGGAGCCACAGACAAAGCAAATGTTTGTCGCTTCAGTTTATTTCTCTTTTTTTTTTTTCGTCATCAACGCATGGGCGAATCAAAAGGAGCTCGCTGCATCATTTATAATTGGACACAACTCAAGAATGCGGCGGCTTTTCCCTGTCAAAGGACCCCCTTCCAGCCAATGGCGTCGGCTGCTAACGAGACAATGCAGGGAGCGGTGTGACAATGCAGGTAGGGGACTACCCCTTTCATCTGACGCTCCGTGCATTGTCACGCTTGCAGGGTTATGATAATCGGCCGACGCCGTTGGCTGGAAGGGGGTCATTTGACTAACAAAAGCAGCTTCGTTCTTGAGTTGTGTCCGACTATAGGGTGCAATAAATAACTCTACTTAGAAGCACCAAATTCTCTGCCTTTCGAGTACCTTGTTTCTTTTTCTTTAATCTTTATCTTTTCCGTTTCTTTCCTGTACAGTAATCCACATATACGTTTACCAGGCTGTGGCCGATGGTTTTATAGGTTAACAGAGTGAATTCCAAAGGTACGAAGACACTTGTTCTGCAGAGGGTTATAGATGTATATTTGAAATTAAGCAATTCGCTGGAGTATAAAGTGCAAGCAGCACTTGGCGTGAAACAAGGATAATTCTAAAGGCGCAGTGTATGAGTGCTAGGGTGAGTTCGCGCGTGGCCACCCACCCACTCCTTGTGGTTCGGGGCAGGCCTGGAAAGAAGGAGCGTTGCCCTCTCATTGGCACGGAGTACAGGCCAGATGTAGCCGCGATCGTCTGAGGGGACCGCATCACAGGGTGTCTCATGAAAGCTTACGCCGAGTGTTTCACCTAAAATGTTCTACAATTTAAAAAAAAAATAGGCTTATTGTGTTAGAAGACTCATTTTGGCATCATAATACACGTGAGACGTGCTAAGTAGTAGTAGGCTGGTTAACTAAGATTCAGAAACTTTTTAGCTCTTACTGTTAGTCTCCTTATTTATTGAAAGGTCTGTGGACCATCGTAAGTAATATCAGTTTATAGCATTTCAAAAAACGCAGTTACCATCCACGCTAAAAATTTTGCCTGAATGGAGCCAAAATAATGCACTTTCGAAAAGCTGGCAGCCAGTGCAACCTCTGCAGTGCACGCAACTCGTAGAAATAGCCAAATTTTGTTGGGCCACAGCGCCGAGGATAGCTGGGTTTAAGAAATTCGAAAAACTGTTGTGGATAGTACTTATGGTATGGGTACACGTCTGTCAGTAAATAAGCAGACTAACAGAAATGGTTAAACAGTTAACTACTCAATACTAGTTAAGCAGCCTACTAGTTAGCTCGTCTTAGCAGCATTCTGATGCAGTGCACCAATGACAGTGCTATACCGAAAAATCGTTGTTCCGACACAAAAACCGTACTTTTAAATATGGTGGAACATCTTAGGTGAAGCACCCCGTACAGCTACGGCAGGGAGCATTGAAGAGTTCTATAGCGCGTTCTTTTGTCCTGTGACACTGGCTCCTACGTCGTCCATGAGGCAACGCAAAAGAGGACCCCGCTGCATGAGACCATGGTGCCGATGTGTCTTCACCTGACGGCGGCTGGGTCTGGGTGCGTCGGATGGCCAGGTGTCGACGCCAGGTGAAGGGTGGCACATGCGCACGCAGCTCAACCAGAGCCACGGAGCAAGACTATACAGGTGAAACTTCCGTCTGCGCAAGCGAGCGCAGGCGACCAGATAAAGTCATAGTTGTATGCACCGACGGGGGCGCATACAGTGGCGGCGCCTCGTAGAGCAGCAGGGAAAAAAAATAATAAAAATGCAGCGCCCTGGTAGGCGCTCCGCCGGCGCGCGCTCAAAGCAGACGACAAGCAGACGAGACGGGTGTTTGCTTCAGCGGGCACGCCGTGACGCTGTATTTCAGTAGTTTCTTTCCAGGCCGCCAGGCGGCGCCAGCGTGATAGTGGCGCCGCTGGCTTGTGACCTTTTCTGGTCGCCGCAGACGGCGGAGTTACCACTCCTTATAGTTTTCCTGCGTGACCAGAGCTGAAGCGGTGTCCCAACAGTGGATTGATGGACTCACTGCCCTTCTTATAAATATTTGTAATATGCTGTACGCTTTTTACCTTCATGAACATATGCATGCAAGTGAAGCGTCGCCATCTGAGTAAACATCGAACGACGGCTAGCAGTGAGTGAGCAGGACGCAGTATTTCAGGCACATATAAATGGACTTGCTCAGCGCGTGGTGATTATTCCCAACTTGACCCGACTATAACCACAAGGCGGCGACCAGCTGGATCAAAGTGCATAGTAATATACTAACGCTGGTAATTCAACGCGCTTGTCGTTCTACCAAATGAGAGAAAGAGATATTAGAGGCACGCAGAAACAACGCTTTGATCGCGTCCTCAGGCGGAATTCTTCGCTAGGATTTGTGTGAAGTTTCCCTGCGTCCACAAGTGAGACATGCGAAAGAATCTGTGAGACTACACTTTAGCCCCTTCCCACTCCCTTTCAACTGCACTTCCGAAACCAGATTTTTTTTTTCCTCTCTTCCACTTGCATTGGTCATGTGAGGGCCTTTACCGGTCACTTCCACGGGTATGTTGCAACACTCTCTCTCTCAGCCTACCTCCAAGCCATTAGAGCACCCTTCTGTCCGCATCATTTTCCCTGCAACTTATCGAGTACGCAGACCGGTCCGAGCGATGGTGCTGCAGCTTTGACTCGATCCAACGGCACAGGCAGGCGTTGTGTGGGGGGAGGTTGGGGGACACAACGTTGTGTGGCCCGCATGGGGCTTTTGTTTCCTTCAGCGGGGCCTGAGCGGTGATACTTTTTCCTTGGGCACAGCCGAAACTTCCTCGACGTGCACTTTCCTGCTCTCAGAGCCTCCTGATGCGCGGCAGTGGACAGTCTGGATCCTTGAGCGCTGCCTGGTGACGTTGTGCGTGTGCACGCCCCCACAGTTGTGCAAGCATTCGTGAAGGTAACGCGGCGACGCTGGGAACGTACGTGCGTGCGTGTGTACGTGCGTCAGCACTTGCGAGAGCAAATCTTCCATGCTCGGACATTTGTGTTGAACTAGTTTTATTCCTGTCGTTCAGCACGAGCGCCCCAAGCATGGATGTCACATGCGTGATCAGAGTGATATGAATGAAATAAAATTAGCTGGGCAGAGGATAACTGCGTTCTCATAAACTATTTTCATTGTAGTGCTGTATGTTAGTCATGAAAATATGCAGGTGGGTCTGGCTTCAACAATAGATCTCTCATGCGATATTGCTCTCGAACAAGTAGTTACATTATGTTTGAAGAATGCTGCCAATATTCTATATTTGTAACCGGTTGTCTTAACTCAAGACTCACATGGCGCGTTTATTTTTTCGTTGTTTTATTTTGAATCTGCGTATTTATCATGAAACATCATATTTATCATTAAACGTCGTGTTTCACGAAACATAACAGTACGCTGTGCAAGGGAGCCGTACAGGTTGTGAAATATATAACAGCACGAGGGAGATTTTGTGGGGATGGAGGAATCCTGTAAAAAGAGAAAACTCTGTGACATCATCAAGCCGCGTGGCAGCCGATAGAAGCCGTCACGTGGGAGCAGTGTGCGCGAGGTGACGCCAGTAACAACGCGCCATGACCTGAGGATGAAAGACGTTTCCGTGGTTTATGCTCGACATCCCATAGTAATCAACACATAGAAAGCAACATCCATAAAAATGGTCACTAGGTGACACAGCTGTTTCTGATACACTGGTGCAAAGAGATAGCGTTTTTTTTTTCTTTTAATGCGTACGCATTACCTGGCCCATGAGTGGCGTTAACATAAAGTGTGAGCGGAAAGTGCGGACACTTGCCCGAGCTTAGCTCGGGTAGTAACTCGGATAAGCTCGGCTAAGTTCGGAGGAGCGTCGTGCCAGCTGCGCGAGACGTTGCCCAGCAAGAGCAGCATGGTCCGCACAATCCCTACGAATGGGCTGTGACACGAACAACCACCTGCACGCGCAGTGGCGCACCGCTTAACCGCTGCGCCACTGCGCTGGTAGCGGTATGAGGACCCACCGCCGTCTATGAGCGTTAAGTAGAGAATGACCCGTTCTGCATATATGGGCATTAACTAACGGAGCTCCGAGTGGTGTGTGGTTTGACGGCCATAACGAACTAAGTTACACAAACGCACAAACCACAAACGCAGCAACGGAAACAACAGTGCACACTTTCTCATTCATAGCACGTAAGCAGACTTAACAGCCCCCGGCATTTTTTTATTCTGTGGTGCAGATCGAATTTCATCCTACAAGATAGAAAGCCACGAATGCCATACACTATGCTAATGATGATGTAGTGGGTCAATTACGTATTCTTTCAAGCCTTTCTGCAAAAAAAAAAAAATGTTGGCCATTAGGCAACGGGATATTAGGAAACCGGTTGATGCCCGCTGAATGGGTTTTATCGCTTTGAAAAAATCCCCCCCCCCCCCCCCCCCGCAAAAAAAAAAAAAATGTAAGTACTCTACCACTTAGTTTTAGTTCTCGTAGCTGCTTAGAAAACTAACCACTATACAATACCCCCTTGCCAAACCGAGTCTTCCTTTCGAATATAATGGAGATGAAAATAAAATCAGTGAGCTTTCAGGCTAGGATGTGCAGTCTTTGTCAAAAGTATGCAGCCCAAGGGGTCTGGTTCTGAGCCCTGCAGTGTTGCCCCTCTTCCATACGCAGAGACCCTAATCTCAAAAAGGCAGGAGAAACGACTTCAGCCCTCCCAAGCTTACGACTGTCAGATATGCTAAAGAGCCCGGCAACACGGCTTGGTAGGAAACACCTTGGACTGTATATTTTTAACAAAGACTGTACATCCAACCCCTTACAAACGGTGATCCCCGAGTGGTTTTCGTTCTTACGTCAAGGGTTTTAATCTAGCAGCGGGAGAGGTGTTCCTCCTTTTTAAGCCAAATTTTATTAGCAGGTAATGCGTCTCTTCCTGCCTTACAAACATCAACATGGTCAAAGAGTGCCACAGAATCGGGTTTTTACCAACATCCTACGACATATAGATTGGGAGCAGCTGTCCCCAGTTTGGTTTTAGCATGTATTCTGAAATTACAGAAATTGGGCGACCTTTCCCTGTATCGCATCGCTGCTTCTTGAAAGGAGCAGGTGACCGGCTACCGACAAGAGCCAATTTTATCAGTCGGAACAATGGACTTCAGCTGAAATACGGGCGATTTTTCTCGGACTCGCAAATTGTTCTAGCGTATAGCCCAAAAACGCATCTATGCATTAAAACTCGTTTCATGAGATGAGCACTCCAGTTTATTGTTTTCACAGTTACGTATGCGGATCGAAAGCGAGAACGAAATGATTATTGATGACGCCGAAAAGAAAACAGCTAATACCGCATGCACGCATTACTTCATCGCGGCGCGCACAATTGGCATTCTTGTTACCGAAGAACAACAATCAATTTCTTCTCGCTTAATATATAGCACAAGCTGCACGCTCGATTCCTACGAATCATAGGCGGACAGTCAGCGCCGATGCATGGGGCTCTGCTTTACCAGTAGGGCCGGCTCTCAGCCGAGGGCGAAAAAGCCACTGTGTCAAAGGCTCGACTCGTTCAAGGTCCCCCCCTTTCCAAGGAGCCTGCCTGCGTTCCTTGCGTCGGTCAGTCAGTCCTGATTTGCTTTTCGTTTTTTTTTTCCCTTCCTTTTACCCGGCGTCCATGCCACGAATGAGGCAGCGAGTGACCTTCAGCAGCTGCGCACA
This sequence comes from Amblyomma americanum, assembly GCF_052857255.1. Classification (NCBI taxonomy): domain Eukaryota; kingdom Metazoa; phylum Arthropoda; class Arachnida; order Ixodida; family Ixodidae; genus Amblyomma; species Amblyomma americanum. The sequence continues at coordinate 90,703,780 of NC_135502.1, read as the reverse complement.
CGGGCAGCTCGCAATCGGCTTTCGACAAGCGGGTCCGCTGGCTGCGTACAGGGGCGTTACGTGCGCTCTCCGGCCCGACCACACAGGGGCACAAGGCGCGTTGCGCACCAACCTACTACACCAGCAGTTGCGAACAAAACGGGACGGCTGTGTGACCCAGCGGCGGAACCGCTGGCTTTCTCTGTGTCAGGAGGGAGGGCATGACGCGCACGTGCTCTCTTGGCGCTAGGGCAGCGAGCGAGCGTACGTACGCGGGGAGAAAGTGTGGCGCTTGTGCCCGAACCCGGTAATTTCATTGCCGTTGCATGTTAGACGACGCCGACGACGCGCCGAAGGGGCCCGCAGACCGCCGTTTCATGTTGCCGTGGTGCCGCCGCGGGCGAAGTTGTTGTTTCTCGTACGCTGTTGCCGACGCGGTCGGATCGGCGGTGGTCGGACGGCTATCGATTCATTAGCATGCGCGTACACGTGGTTGCGTAACGTGAACTTCATGACTTCCTTGTGCCAAATTTTTTTTTTTCTTGGCGCCGAACAGCGTTGGGGGGCACCTCTCTTTCGCTCCGGCGCCGCGATGCGAGATGACTTAGTATGCGGGGATATTGCGAGGGGTGCTGTAAGTTACTCGTGCGTAAATGAGAGAGAGGGACGGAAATACCATTTAAGAAGAAAGGTTCATTAGATGAGCGAGGTGGATGAAGCCTATGTATCGCGCCCTAACGAAAGGGTGTGAACGTCAATCTGTGGTATCCATACGTCCCATAAACAGGGAGATCTCATTCGTTTACGATAATGCAGCTGTTTCAACGAAGCACATCTCGTGTGATATCCTTGTTAACAAACTTGAGCTGGCGCACTTCGCAATTGCACCTTGCTGAGCGCATGTGCTTGTGCTTTTGCTGTCGGTGTTCATATTTGATATCAAAATTTTGAGCGATCTGTGGGACAACTGTTTCCTTTTCTATTAACGTATTCCTAGATTATGGATGTCAGCATTAGTTATTGATTTCCTTTTAACTTATTTTCATGAAATATCATTTTTATTATACAGATATTTTGCAATAGTGTGTGCCTGAGGCCGGCGAGAATCGATGTTTACATAATAATTCTACTCAAATAAATTTATTCCTTCAATATTTCAAGCACTCCGGGACGGTAAAAAAAAATGTGAGACGAAGATAAGGTTAGTCATTGAAACAGCTTGTTTCTGACATTCTTGAAACATAAACTAGGCGGTGAATCCTACGAGAATGTCAGTACTTACTGTTGTCTAATAATTAAACCTTAGTCAACTTCCGGTGAAGGGTATGGTATGGTATGGTGGGCATGGTATGGTGTGGTATGACGAGTTTAATGCACCGAAGCTGCACATAAGCTATGACGTTCGGCATAGTAGAGGGCTCTGAAATTAATTCAGACTACCTCGAAAGCTTTTTTTAGGTGTCGCGCGGAGTCATTTGCCGCCGTTGCCTTGCAAATCACTTTCATGCAAAGTACACATATCCATAGTGACGGCAGCGAACAAATTTGCCGAGTCAACACCTGCTTCGCCACCGGGCAGCTGCAACTGGTCTTCGCAACTCTCTGATGGCGGCGGGCCAATGGTAGCCCATCGCACGATTCATGAAGCCAGTAGCAGTACTACCACATGAAAGGCGGGGCATAGCGTCGGACATATCTAATACCCCTGTCACACGGACACAGTAAAGGTACTTTGAACTAATGCTCCATTACTCTAAGGACGAACGCGCGCTGCCACACGGACGCGCCAAAGGACACCTAGCTCAAAGGAGCTTCGAAACAAGGCAGCTCGAGTTCGTCCTTTGAGGCTTCAAGGGAGTACTCTCTCTCCCAGCGAGTTAACAGCATAAATAAATTGAGAAAAGAAACGTTCAATTTTCGTTTTATAAATTCACTTCATAAGATTAGTGGTGTTTTAAAATATAAAATAATTTGTTTTGTGGCAGTCTCACCACGCCATACTCTCGTTCCAGATATACGAGCGTCACGGTAGCCACGGCTCAGTGTGGCCAGCACTGTGATGTTATGCTCTGTACTTGGAAAATCATGTCATTATTGCAGTTAAAATTGCGTTGCTTAAACATAATACGGTTATAAAACTAATTTACTAAAAAAATGTGACATTTCTGTATTTACATGTGCAGTGAGGTTTGCAATTTTAATAACGCTTTTCGCCGATGAAGGCGCTAAAAACTTCTTGCGAAGGTCGTTCCGCGACCGTGTAGCACGGACAAACTCCCTTGAAGTAGTGCTCCTTTGGGAGCGTAAAGGAGCATTAGTTCAAAGTGCCTTTAGAGTGCCCGTGTGACCGGGGTATTAGTTCGCTTGATTGTAGACCTTGGTTATAAGCGTATTAGACGTCACGTGCAGCACTTCATTTGGTCGCATTAGACCGAAAATAAAATTTCGAACCAAGAATAGTATTGCATTATTTAGAGTACACGACCGCTTTTGATTATGGCAGCCGTTTTTTGTAAAGATTCCCTTTTCTATTCATTCTTTCGCCTCTGAACGCAAGCTTACCGGTCCGGTTCTAAATAGAACACCTCACACAGATGTGCTCGGTAGTGGTGTGAAAACTATAAATTATTCCGGAGCCCTCCAGTACGGCACCCCTTTCTTCCTTGCTTCTCTCAATCCCTCCTTTATCCCTTCCCTTACGGCGCGGTCCAGGTGTCCACCGAGATGAGACAGATACTGCGCCATTTCCTTTCCCCAAAAACCAATTACCAGTTAAAAACCATTTACGTCATCAAAGGATCAGCAACAAGACACGTTTTCTGAAGAAGCGCGTTAGGGCGCTCGACTACTGATCCGGAGTACCCGGGTTCGAACCCGACCGCGGCGGCTGCGTTTTTATGGAGGAAAAACGCTAAGGCGCCCGTGTGCTGTGCGATGTCAGTGCACGTTAAAGATCCCCAGGTGGTCGAAATTATTCCGGAGCCCTCCACTACGGCACCTCTTCTTCCTTTCTTCTTTCACTCCCTCCTTTAACCCTTCCCTTACGGCGCGGTTCGGGTGTCCAACGATATATGAGACAGATACTGCGCCATTTCCTTTCCCCAAAAAACCAATTATTATTATTAAGAAGCGCGTAGCAAGTTGCCTTTCAGGAAATGAGAGGAGAGTTGTTTTAAACGGCGTTTCGTTTAGAAGCACTGTTTTGCAGCTCAGAAATACACCTGATTTCAAAGTACGCATGCGCTTCCCCAGTTTGATCAGAGGACCCAAAAAATCGTTGGTCAGGCATCGTTGCGGATACGTGTATATATTAAGGCGCTTGATTTTAAAAAAAGTCATATTCTTGACATTTTTGTTCAAGAACTAATAACCCTGTCAAACGGGCACTTTTGATCCTCATTAGTCAATGCTCATCGAACTCAATGCAGATCGACGGTTGTCACAGGGCCACTTTCAAGCGCAATCGAGCTCGATCCTGCTTGACTCGATGCCGATTCCTCAAGAGTGCTTGAGGTTCCAAGCACAATCGAGAACACTCTCGCTCTCAAGAACCTATAAAAATAAACACTAGTTAACAAAACAAAACCACCATTGTTGTTGTTTTAATTGATTAAAATGCAAGACAGGACCTTTTCAGGTACTATGCCTGCTTATATGCAAACATATTTGATAATAATCTCTACTCCACGCTCCAAGCTTCGCCGTCAGTGTAAACAAAGATGGCGCCCTCCTGCTCGTCGGCGCGCAAACTGTGGAGCGAGCGCGAGACAGCCGCTCTCATCGACTGCTGGGAGGACCGACTAAATGATTTGCGGTGCCGGAAGAGAAACGCCGCAGTTTATGCAGAAATCGCGGAGGCGGTGCGGACCCTCGAGTTCCATCGCATAGCAGAAACTTGACGCAGATACGAAGATGTACCGATTTGGCTACGGATTTGGCTGGCGCTGCCCCCGACTGCACAGTGTTGCCGGACATCACCATGTTATGGCTGCCGGCGGAACATTTGGCGCCACCTAACACACATGAGGGAAACTTCTCAATGAGCATTGAAAATGCCCGTGTAGCACCGGATGTTTAGAGCGTTCTCGAAAATCTCGATGCAGATCGAGTTCAATGAGGATCGAAAGTGCCCGTGTGACAGGGGTATAAGATGAAGACCACTATTTATTCTCACACCACAAACATGGCATGTCAGCCCTCTTCTGCACGCAGTGCTGAAAGCACAATGCTCATCTATATTAAAATAACATCCCTTTCCAATAACTAACGACTTGCAGCCATAAGGAAGCGGAACGTTGCATTCCGCTGCCGATAGACGCCCGCATTGAGCCACGAAGGCGCTAGTGAGCATCAGGCTTGAAAATGACAAGGAAAAAAAGATGTCCATACGCGCGTATACACTTTTATAAAATACACGTTACGCGTCGATAACGCCAACAGATAAGTTTCCCCTCCGCGATCGAAGGGGGCCTGGATTCGAAACAAATAGACGCGACGGCCGCCCACTGCATAGTGTGCGTTTGTGTGTGTGTCTGTATGCCACAGGCAACATAGTTCGAAAAGAAGGAACCAAAAGCCGAAACAAAGCAAAAGAAGGAGCAGAAAGAGCGGGAAAGCGAGCGACGCACGAAAACCGAATTGCAAAGAAATTATATCTCAATGGCAGCCGGTGCTGCTTGAGCAGCGACGCTCCTCTTTATGATTTATAGACTCAGCCCGAATGAGGAATGAGGGACGCGCTCGATCCCCATAATCCCTTTATTCGCTTTTTGTCTCCCCATCGTGGGCGCGCGCGCTCTCTGCTCCCCTTTCGGCGGCGCTCCGTCCTCCCGATTTGAGGATATCTCTCCCCAGCCGTCCGCCGCACGCCAACTCCTCCCCCGCGCTCAGGAAAAAAGCGTGGGGCTGCTGAGCTCGTCGTCTCCGCCGGCGCCGCCATCCCCCCTTTTCCCCCATCGGGAAGCGACGACGGGCTCGTCTGATCCCCTCGCGTGTGCACTGCCTTCCCTATTTTCCCGCTGTTCCTTTTTCGATCATTGTTTTTTTTTTTGCATCCAGTTTTATCTCTTTTTTGCTGTGCTTTCTTGCGATTACCCGAGAGCTTTAGTTTGAAACTGTTTACGTTTTTGAGTGCATTTGAATGTAGGGAAAAACGCTATATGCGTTTCTGCTTATAACCTTTCGAACACCACTTTGAGAGAATGGGTTTAGCTGCTGTCAGGTTCCATGACGGACACGTATATGTCAGGGCATGCAGCGTTCAGCGTAAAGTTCGACACTTGTCTCTCTTCCCAACTTCGTTTAAGGCGCTCGACATTTGTTCGATTCGGGATTGTCCGATACTCATCAGTATATGAAGAACGTATAAACACCGCGAGCGACTTGCGGAGCTCTTCTTGAAGCCTATGGATACAGAAAGAGTTTCCCCATTATCCCCACCTTGCTGCTCGCCCTCGCTATATCTCTACGCGCCTCATGGAAATTTGAAGCATGCTCGTGATTTCGTTGCCTTGGCATCAGTAAGCATGCAGGCTTATTTGAGCAATATATGGACATCCAAATAAATCAAAGTTATAGTGTCGCTAGCGAATAAAATGCAAACTCATGAAATGTTCCTTTTTACTCGAAAAAAACTGACCTTTGCTGCCATTGCGAAGCTTTGGTGACGTGAACAAAATTTCAACCTGTCGCGCTCAAGTACAGCAGCCGTGTGCACTGTAAAACTTTCATCAACATTCATACTCTCTGCACTCGTCGTATATGTCGGGCTCAAGTCAAGTGTATACTCCCTGCATGCTCTAGAAATTTATGGCAGAGCCAGCTTCTGGCAGCACCTTCCGACGTGAACAGTTTGAACGGGGAAACATCACTGGTGACGCCACGGATAACACTTCGAGTTCGCACAGCTTATAACAGCATCCGGGAGCTATAACGGTATTGCCAGGTTCGTAATGACGTCATTGAAGCAGCGAGATTCTCCATATTTGATTAAGTTTTTCATCGTGCATATAGTTATGCGCGAATTCAATCGGAATTTGCGGCTGTTCTCGCTCTCTTCTCTCTTGTGGGTGGTAAAGATAGAGTTACAGCCTGTGTCAAGGAAGGCCACCTGGTTCCCCTTCTGGGCCACCTGGTGCGCTATCTTAAATAGCCCCCCGCGGAGGTGAGAAGGGATAAGGACCCTTATCACCTGCTCCTCAATTTCTATGCGCAAGCCACGTTCACGGTCACAGCATAGTTCGTCACCTATTGTGAGCAAGTCTAACATTTGGAGTTCCGACCGCTTAAGAAAAAAGTGTTGGATCAAAACAGAACAATAACTAAGCGATAAGAACAAGTTTGTCTTTAATGTGACTATGCTCATGACTTTATGTACAGAGTACTGCAATACAGTGCAGTAAGCTTTTTGCTGCATCCCGTCTTATAATCCATAGGCACCATGGAGACGGGGCGCGAACTCGTGTGAAAAGGCCGATTTAATAAATTTCTAATCTGATCGTAACCACAGGCAAGCAGCAAAGCAATTAGAGAAGCTCTTGAGTAAGGCGTAGCAATTATTTTTAGAAACCGGACAGTTACTGATGAGCGAGCTGTAGTGTCTGCAAAATGATTCAACACGCGGATGTATGGTAAGTTTAAATTTTTGTCAGTTGCTACAGAAGGCTGAGCGTTTCAAAGATGGTTGACGCCGATTTCTTCTCATCGCGTCCTAAATAATTGGATGCTTCTTCCCAGTTTCTTCAGTCACGTCTGGGGCGTTTCTTTGTCTCTGTGTGCATCCATTTCAGAAAAGAGGTCTGTCCCAGGCTGGAAGTCGAGGAGCCGAGATTAAGACGCGATCCGTGTCCACTTCTCGAAGGAATAGCAGGTCACTCTTGGAGCAACTCGCTCCTGATCGCAGGATCGCGTTGTTCGAGCACCTAAGTCCCAGAGGCGTGATCGTTCACACCAGCTCCGGAGCCCTCTGCGGTTGTCTCCTGCACGGTCGCATCTTGAATTTCAAAAACTTCTCACGAGCGAAGAAGCGGAGCCTCCCGCCATCTCCCCTCCCCCCCCCCCCCCCAAAAAAAAAAGAAAAATACGCAAGGGGCCGCTTCGTTCTTCCGAGCAGACGAGGCAAAACTT